>NW_024068588.1:0-122853 GCF_009389715.1 Phoenix dactylifera
TGTTTTCTTTTTAATGCATGCTTGATTGTACTTAACTGATCAGAGAGTATTAGTGTATGCTAGGGTGTCGTTCCAGATCTCCTGAATTAGTACTTTTCGATTCTGAAATAGAGCGTTCTATTAGGGCCCTTCGAGCTGAAATCCGCACCTATAGAACCATAGGATCTGCTCCACTTATAGAGATGGCTGAAGAACAACCCAAACTCCTAAAGGAGTACTTCACTCCTTCCATTTATACCTCTCCATCTTGTATTCGACTACCTGATACCACCGCTGCTGCACATTTTTGAAATTAAGTCTAGTGTCATCCAAATGCTTCCCTCTTTTTATGGACTTAACAATGAAGACCCATATAAACATTTGGATGAGTTTCTTGAGATTTGCACTACTGTCAAATTCAGAACTTCACTGATGATGCTCTGAAACTTAGGCTGTTTCCTTTTTCTCTTAAGGATAGAGCTAAACAATGGCTCCATTCATTAGAAGCCAATTCTATTCTCTCTTGGGCTCAAATGCAACATGAATTTCTAAAGAAATATTTTTCCATAGGAAGAACAAACCAATTTAGGCGTGCTATCACGAGCTTCTCCCAATCTGACGGGGAAGAATTTCATGAAACTTGGGAAAAATTTAGAGATTTACTCCGGAAATGCCCGCATCATCAAATACCCAAGTGGCAATTAGTGCAATGCTTTTATGACGGACTGTCCGAACAAAATCGTCAAATGGTTGATGCTTCTTGTGGGGGAACTTTCATGCTTAAGAGTGAGAATGAGGCATGGCAGATGTTTGAAAACCTTAATGAAAATTCTCTCCACCATGCCTCCTCCGCTCGTCAAGCACCCCCGAGTTCTCAAAGAAAAGGGACCATATATGAAGTTAGCCAGTCCATAGGTCTATCTCACAAAGTAGATGCACTGTCCCGCAAGTTGGACCAGCTAATGTCTAGAGAACAGCTTCCAAATTTTCCCAAGCACAAGTCTGTGCTCTTTGTTCTAGCCCGTCTCACCCTATACATGAATGCCCTTCGGCAGCTCAATTCCCTGAATTTGTACAAGAACAAGTCAACGCTGCTCAAACACAGCCTAGACCGGGTAATGATCCGTATTCTAACACTTATAACTCGGGATGGCGCAACCATCCGAATTTTTCTTGGAAGCAGCAGACTCCCAATACTTTCCAACCTTATTCCCAAAACTTTCAACCATTCTAGAATATTAATCCCTACCGTCCTTCGACTCAATTTCAACACACTCCTCCTCCACCCCATAGAAACACAGCCTTTGAGGAGAAAGTGTTGACCTCCCTTCAAGGTTTGGAAACCATTACACAATTGGTGCACTCTCACACGCAATCTATCGCCAAGCTAGAATCCCAAATGGGGCAACTAGCTAATGCACTGAACAAGCGAGAGGAAGGAAAGCTTCCAAAACAACCAGTGAGTAATCCTAGGGGACAATACATGGCTCAAGAAAATCAACTAAATACAATTCATCATGAACAAGCCAATGCTTTGACTACCCTAAGGAGTGGACATGTAGTAGACAATAAGATTGTGGAGGATAACAATAAGGAAGGTAAAGAAGAGGATAGAAATGTGTCAAATGAAAATCTAAAACCTTCTTCTTCTTCTTCATCTAGTCCACCTTCTGCCAAAACTCATATCCCAAAGGCCCCATTTCCTGAAGCTCTTAATTCACCCTCTCCCTTTGGCAAAAAGGGAACTTCACTAGAGAAGATGATGGAGGTTTTCAAACAAGTCAAAATCAACCTCCCGCTTCTTGATGCTATTAGACAAGTTCCCTCCTATGCCAAATTTCTCAAAGACCTTTGTACCCAAAAGCGAAAATCTAGGACACATGTACCTAAAAAGGTCTTCCTAACTGAGCAAGTGAGTTCTATTCTCCAACACAACACCCCACCGAAATTCAAAGATCCTGGTGCTCCCACCATCTCCTGTGTCTTAGGAAATAATTTCATTGATCGAGCACTCTTAGATCTAGGGGCAAGTGTCAATCTTTTACCTTACTCAGTTTATGAGAAACTTGGGTTAGGTGAGTTAAAACCAACCTCGGTATCCCTTCAGTTGGCTGATCGATCTGTAAAAACACCACGTGGGATAATTGAAGATATTCTTGTCAAGGTAGACAAATTCTATTTTCCAGTAGATTTTATCGTTCTTGATATGGAACATGATCCTAATCTTAAGAAACAAATCCCCGTGATCCTTGGGCGTCCCTTTTTAGCTACAGCCAATGCAAGTATAAATTGTAGAACTGGGGTGATGAATATATCCTTTGGGAATATGAAGGTCAAGTTAAATATATTTCGTGCCTCTGATCAACCTGCAAAGGAAGTTGAGTGCTTCCTAATAGACAAAATGGACGATCTTGTAGAAGAAACCCTTCCCTATATTTTGGCAGATAACCCTCTGAAAACATACTTGGCCCATTTTGACTTTGATATAGACAAGGCCATAGAAGCAGTCAACTTCGTGCCCAACAATCAGTCTTCCACAAATTTTCTTCCTTGGAGAACCCCGCATGAACCCGGTATGATTTGATAAGGATGCACTGCGTCTGGCTGAAGACGTTAAACTTAGCGCTTGTTGGAAGGCAACCCAATTCTCGTAGGTTATTTTTGCATATTTTTTTGTCGCATTTTTTTTAACAGGATCCCTCATATTACTGATGCAACTACGGTAAAATGCTTCTATCCTCCATATGCATCATATTTTCGTCCAAAATAAAAAATATATAAAACAATAAAAATAATAATATAATATTCAAAAAAAAAAACATTGAGGACAATGTCTGATCTAGGTTGGAGGGTATAGGATTCGAATTTTTGAAGGAATTTTTTGCATTTTCACATTTTTAAGTGAATTTCAAAAAAAAAAGTGAATTTCAAAAAAAAAAAAAACCTAATTTCTATGCCTTAGTGCTGAAATGATAATCACACAAAGTATATAAAATCTAAAAAAGCCCAATGATTAGTCAGGAATAAGTCAATTTGAGTTCTTTTCATTAAAAATTCTTTTAGCGAGTTGTAAGATAATTTTTACTTTGAAATTTCACAACACGTATGGCCTGCACTTCTAAGGATTAGGTTTAACATGATGTTGTTAAGTCTGGTAGCAACCTTGAGTCCTCATGAATCATACCTATCTAATTCGCTATTAAAAAAAAAAAAGAAGTGAATTTAGTCAGGCACATCGAAAAGGGCTACCTATTGTCAAAGGTCAGCGGGCTTGCAATGATGAATCCGAGCATAGGTCCGTAGGGGAGTCTTGATGCCTAACACCTTATGCCATCTGGTGTGGGAGTGTTGACTGAATGCTCGTTACATGGACGAATCATTACAAGAGTAAAAGTGCGTAATAAATATAAAATAAAAAAAAAATAAAAAAATAAAAAATAAAAAAAATAAAAAAAGAGAAAAAGAGAAAATAATATTGACCTTGAAAAAGACGATAGTGTGAAAGCCGTCGTTGTAAAAATTCGAGTAAACTGGAATATTACAGATAAAGCCCATGAGGTATTAAAGTAAACATCCACAACTCTCGAAATTCTGCAAGGTAGGATGATTTTGAATCAGTGATTAGGTCTTATCTGACCAATTCTTGGAAACTACTAGTTTTAGCAGTATTTTGGAGAATCTAAAGCCTTAGCTTGTGTATGGTCCAGACATCACCGAGCACCCAAGTATAAATTAGCCTTACAACTCTCTAACAGAAACTTAATGATTTCAACTTAAATTGCATACTGATTTAGGATTTGGGCTGACTTAGTAATAAAACTTTGTGTGCTTTTGAAATTCTTGGCACTTATGCATTTGAAATTAGATTTTATAAAACAATAAAATAAACTGGGTAGAGACCGCAGTTTGTGGGTATCTGAGTCGGAAACCCTCACGAGACAAAACTCGTCCACTAGGGCCACCTAGGGGTTTAAAGCCTTATTGCATACGGTAAATGCAATCGCGATTCCTGCGAAAGTGAGTTAGTTTTTTTTATTTTATTTTGCTTGAGGACTAGCAAAATGTAGGTTGGGGGGTGTGATAAGTGCTAAATAATGCATAAATTAATATCTTATTCATAGCACTTATCATTATTTTAATTCACATATTTTGTAAATTCAACTAAAAAATGTATTACCTTCACCAGTGCATTTTAATGAATTATCAAAGGTAATTCAAGTTTGATTTGATTATTTATTGATTAAGTTTAATGCATGCAGGTCAAGTCAAGCTCAATTAGGTAAAGCCTAAACGGACACTACATCATTTCACAATTTTATATTTTCAGAGTCGACTCCAATAACTCTTTTCCAAAACCCAGTGCTTCCCATTAATTCCTGACTCTTCATACGTTCACCTAACTTTCTCCTCAGTCATTCCAACTCTTTTTCCACATGATCCTATTTTGATAAAATCCCTTCAATTATTTGTTTCGCATATCTCAAAGTATATCATCTAGTTGCACGGATCCCAAAGCTTCAACCAATCCGAGTCCCTTTCTAGAGCCTGTTCGAAGAACAAAGCCGTATCACTCTCCCGAACCAAATCCAACACTCGGCCAGCTATTCCTATCAGAATTGAGCTCCATCGTCCAAGCCAATCGATCCCTCCGAGTACAACACGGATTCGTAAACCATCCTCGTTTAACCCCATCCGAACAACTCCTTCATCCAACCGGGATCAACTCCAATTTTCTCCCGAGTTAATCACATCCTAAAAGGCATCATTCCAAGCTGATTAACATCTCCTCCCAGCATTTCGCACATTCCACATGGCCGTCCGTTTCTCCCGTGCATCTCCACGTTTGCTCTTTATCCTTATCCCACGGCTTTCCAGGATTCAACGTTATCACGGATCAGAGCCATAACCCCTTTGAGATCACTTCATATCCAGCTCCCAGCCGAATCCATCAGCCTTCATCCCATCCGCGTTCAAAGCCTCTACTCATCTCACGATTCCATCCCAGCTTATCCCAACTGGATTCCCAACTCTCATCCTCATCTGGATTATCTCCCAGCCGAGATCCTCTCAATCCAACGCCCGAGCTGCCGAATCCCATGGATCACCTCCCTTGTTTTAGTTTCAAAACAGAGCCAATCTCCCATGGCATAGCTTCCGATCTATCTTCCCAGATTTCACGGAAATAGAACAGAGCAAGGGAGCTTGATCTCTAGCATTTACGGGATAAACTCGCATCCAGCCCATCATTTCCTTCTCCGAACTCTCAGCATCCTCATCCTCTTCCTATCGGCATCTTCAACTGTGAACAATCCCCTGCTCCTAGCTCATCTTATCTTCATCCTCTTGCGATTCACCATCCCCTGTTTCCAGCCAGTAAGCATCCCGAATCATCTGCGATTTGGCTTTATCTTCCCGAGATTTCATGGCATCCAAACATCTTCAAACCAGAGTCTAGATCTTATCTTCCGGCTAAACTTCATCCCAAACATCCGCCAGCCGTCCCGTCTTCCTCCCAGCCAAATCAAGCCAACCCGCAACGGATTCCTTCCACGTCACGTCCACAGACCAAGCTCCCCTGTTTCAGAACCGTTCCCAGCCGCTTATACAACTCATTCTTATCCCTTTTCTTCCGCGATTCAACCTTATCCTTTTCTCTGAATCTTCCGGCTTCATCCCCTGTTCCGTGTCCCAGCCGTTCCACGTGAAGAAGCGTCGGTTAATTCCACTGCATCCACAACGTTCCAAGCTCCTGAGTTGATCCTTATCCATGGATTCATCCCAGCATCTCTTGCATCTTGCTCCACGTCCTCGCCATCCCCTGCAACCGAAGATCAAGCAACACAACTTCCGGATCAACTACCAGCCGCATCTCCTCCACGTTGAAGAAATCTCAGCTCATCTTCCCAACGGCAGATCAGCTCAATCAACCTTATCCTCCCACCCAGGTGAAGGCTATAAAAGGGAATCAATGCGTGAAGATGAAGGCAAGCTTGGGGGGTCCGGTTCCAGGATCTCTCTCAAGCAAAATCCCACGGGAAGAAGAAGAAATAAAAGGGAGAGATAGTAGTTTGGGTATCTTGGAATGATTTCCTAAAGAAAAGAAATAATAAAGTTCAAGAGGGAGAGGAAGCCGGCGGAAGAAAGGAGGGAGAACCCAGTCGTGATGAAGGCCTTCTACATCACTGCTGCTGTCGCCCACGACTCCATGGAAGGCTGATCTCCTCACTAGGGCTGGATGCAGCCCTAACAAAGGGATGAGGGTTTTATATTTTATTTTATATTCTTGGGGTTGTATGAACTTATTGTTTCTAATGGATATCTTCTTTTGAATCATATTTAATTTCTGTGATTTAAGTATGATGTTCGTACAACTGTTCTTCATGATCACTAGGTAAATATAAGATAGTCCATGCTTAAGGAAGATGTGGTGTACTACCGCATTAGTTTAGGGTAGACATTACATGCCAACTGAAGATGGATTATGCCTAAATTACTTCTGTGAAATTTTATTCGAATGCTTATTAGGCTTGTAGCCAATTTGCATGTTAATCCAAGAATAAATTAAAATATAATTAATCCTTGTTCCGATGTTAGTGGTGAATTCCTTGCCCTAGGTTCTCCTAAACTGATATCCCTTTAATTGCATTTTCTTTTATTAAATTGCTTAGTTTAATAGTCTTCACAAATTCTCTTTTTCAAATATTTTTATTTTTAAAGAAAAATAACTGTACCCCAATCCCTGTGGATCGATACCCGTAATCACTATCCTACCAGATACGTGCTATTGCGTGGTCTTTAAAGTTGACTATCAGCAGGGGATGGAGGCTGGGATGGTTCTTTGGACTGCCGAAGATATGGGCGCTTATCCGTGGAAGATAAGCATGGCTGGAAGGAATCCGTCGCGATAGATTGGTTTTGCTCGTTGGATACGGGAGGAAACATGGTTTGATTCGTGGACGTGATACTTTGATGCTGAGAGGTTTGCTTGGATAAGGATGGGAGCAAGCTGGGAGATGTGATCTAATCCGAAACATGGAGGAGAAGCTGGACGTGTGAAACAGGGGAGTTAGTTCAAAGATGAATGAGGATGATGCGGATGATTATGAATGTGAGATCGTTTCGGAAGAAGGAATCTCATGCGGATGGTAGCCGTTGATAGGATCGCTGTGAACTCGGGGAGATGAAATGGATGTGGAGTTCGGGAGGATGAAGTGGACGTTGGGAGATTAGTTGAGATGGAGTAAGGGAGAATGGTGTTGCTGTTAGATTTTTATTAAATAATGATTAAAGTTTTCATACTTAAAATATATATATTATATATATATGTTAATAAGGGAGTTTGGCTTGGTGGTTGGTGTGTTGTTTGGGTGGGGATGAGATAACAAGTTCGATTCCCATTCCCTCCTTTTTATTTCTATTACGTAAAGCTTGGTTTTCTTGTGCTCGTTGGGATGTTCCCTCCTTGTCCGAGCCGAGCTCGGTTCTCTTGTGCTCGTTGGGCCTGTGCTTGTCCGAGCCGAGGTTCTCTGCAGCCGAGCTGGGCATGTGCTTGTCCGAGCCGAGGTTCTCTGCAGCCGAGCTGTGCCTGTGCTTGTCCGAGCGAAGGTTCTTTGCGCATGTGCTTGTGCTCGCTGGGCCCTGCCCCTGCTCGTCCGAGGTTCTGTGTGCCTGTGCTCGTCCGACCCACCTCAACTGAAGCGCGAAGAGCCGAGGCCGAGGTCGGACCACAGGTGTGATGAGCCCAGAGGAGCCGAGGTCGGACAACAGGTGCGATGAGCCAAGAGGCGCATGAGTCGTGCTTCGCACCCTTAGCACGAGGAGCCACGTCGCTTCCTCGATAGCACCTCTTCGCAACCGACCTCGCATCCGCTGGCCATACTCCCAGTGTTTTTTCAAACTTTCTTACCGGTTTCGACCGTTGGATCGTTTTTGGGTCGCGTCTGTCCCGAAGAAGTCTATAAATAGACCTCTTCGGATTAGACAGTATATAGAAAATTGAAAACAGATAACTTCTATTCTCCCGGTTTTGCTGTTTTTCTTTCAATCAACGGGCTTGCTGCATACTGATTCTGGGTTCGAAAGCTTCTTTGATCCGTGCAAATCATTGAGGCAAAAGGAACAGTGCGAGAGGCTGTTGTATCTCAGGAGTAGAACGCCATCTAAGCCTAGTGCACTGTAAGGCGGCGAAATCTACTTCAAGGAAAGTGACCAACATACCACGCCTCAGCATCTCGGGTTCCATTTTTCCACTTTCTCTATTTATTTTCTCTAAGCCTATTTCTGCCTATTATTTATTGAAGTAGAGTATTATAGATTTAAAATTTTCTGGGACAGTATATTTCCAACATTCTTGAAGTAGATTTTCTTCCTACATATAATAGGCTAGTACTTAGAGTTACCCCAATGGCCAATGCAAGTGACCCGGTTCCTCCTGAAAAATTTAATGGAAATAACTTTAAGCGTTGGAGACAGAAGATGGAAATCTTCTTAACCACACTTGGGTTATTTTCCATAATGTTTGACTCTCCTCCAAATGAGGAAGAGAATGAACCAGCTAGAACTTGTAATTTGGAGGAATTTAAGAAGAAAGACTACCTGTGTAGGGGAAGGATTCTGTCCTATCTTACTGATCCCCTTTTTGATGTCTACTGCACTTTTAAAACCTCCAAGGAGATTTGGGATGATCTTAATAAGAAATATGGTATCCAAGATGCCGGAATGGACAAGTATGCTGCTAGTCAATTCCTGTCTTATAAGATGGTTGACACCAAGCCCGTAGTTGACCAAGCCCATGAGTTAACAGTGATTTATCATGAATTAGGCTTAAGGGGAATGGGTATAACTGAGAGCCTTCAAGTTGCTTGTACCATTGACAAGCTCCCACCTTCTTGGAAAGACTTTGGGTTATCCCTGAAACATAAAACCGAGGATATGACAATGAAAACTCTATTGTCTGCCATTAGGATCCAAGAACAACACCTTGAGAAAGATAATGAGCAACTCATGAATCCTGAGCTTCTAACCAAGGTGAACTTTGTAGAAGGCCAAAATAAGACCCATAAGTTCAAGAACTCCAAATTTGAAAAGGGTGGACCTAGAAACAAAAGAAAACCTATGAAGCCAAAACATCATATCAATAAGAATGATCGGAAGCCGATTTGCTACAATTGTGGGAAACTCGGTCATATGGCTCGAGTATGCCGGATGAAGAAGAAGAAGTATCAGAACTATGAAATGCACCTTCTCAACCTGCAAATCCACAAACCAACATGGTGCTATCCAGTACTGATCCTACTAGTACTGATGATCGGTATGTAACTTTAAGTCCAGAATTAAATTTGGCAATTTGCTCTACCGATTGGTTAGTGGATACAGGTGCGAATGTTCATATGTGTACTGATCATACCCTTTTTACTACTTATCAGGTCCGGAGTGGCCTAACAGTAACTATGGGGAACTCCACCTCGGCACGAGTGCTTGGAACTGGAAAAGTACTTCTAAGGCTTACGTCTGGAAATGTGCTTACACTATTTAATGTGTACCATGTGCCCGATGGAAGGAGGAATCTGATCAGTGGATCTCTTCTAAATAGGAGTGGTTATTCTTTGTTATTTCAATCTAAGAAAGTGATTATAACAAAGAATGGAACATTTATAGGCAAAGGCTATGAGTGTGATGGCTTGTATGTAATAAATAATGTATCTTTGGATTTTCCTTCTGATAACAATAATAAAATTGTGCTTTCAATATGTTCTTCATCTCTTTGGCATGCTAGATTAGGACATGTGAATAATAATACTATTAAAAGAATGATTAGCTCTGGTTTATTACCTAATGTTTCATTAAATGAAAAGGAAAGGTGCCAAATTTGTGTTCAATCTAAACAACCTAGAAAACCATTTAAAATAATAAATAGAAATTCAACTTTATTAGAATTAATACATTCAGATGTATGTGATCTAAATGGAACTTTGACTAAAGGGGGTAGAAGGTATTTCATTACCTTCATAGATGATTATTCTAAGTATTGTCAAGTTTATTTAATGAAATCTAAAGATGAAGCATTTGAGATGTTTAAGACTTATAAATCTTTAGTAGAAAATCAACTTGACAAGAGAATAAAGATTCTCAGGTCAGACAGAGGAGGAGAATACACCTCTAATGACTTGAATGAATTCTGTAGAGTTAATGGAATTCTACATGAAGTTACACCTCCCTATTCACCTCAGTCTAATGGAGTGGCTGAAAGGAAAAATAGGACTCTGCAAGATATGGTAAGATCTTTGCTTGCCAACTCAAGTTTACCTGAGGTTTGGTGGGGGGAAGCAATGCTTACTGCATGTTTCCTGCTTAATAGGGTTCCATTTAAAGGTTCTAATGAATCTCCTTATGAACTTTGGAAAGGAAGAAAACCTAACCTAAACTTTGTAAAAGTTTGGGGTTGTTTGGCTAAGGTTAATATTCCTTTAATCAAGAAAAGAAAATTAGGACCTAATACTTTTGATGCTGTGTTTCTTGGTTATTCTCTTAATAGTGTTACTTATAGGTTCTTAGTCATTAGTTCTGATATTAATGGCATAGAAAAGAATACTATAATTGAATCTAAAGATGCTTCTTTCTTTGAAGACATTTTTCCATTTAAGGATAAAATAGAAAAGCATGTAATAAATAGATCTAATGATGCATCTTGTAGTTCGCCATCTAATTCTCTAATTATTCCTAATAATGAAAATGAAAATGAACTTAATGATATTAATGAACTTGGTAAAGGGAAAAGAATTAGGAAAAAGAAAGATTTTGGATCTGATTTCTATACTTTTATGGTTGAAGATGATCCTAAAACTTATAAAGATGCTATGAACTCATTAGATTCTATGTTTTGGAAGGAAGCTATTAATAGTGAAATGAATTCACTTATGACTAATAAAACATGGTTTTTAACTGACTTACCACCTGGTAGTAAGGCTATAGGTTGTAAATGGATATTTAAGAAGAAATTAAGACCTGATGGTACTATTGAAAAATATAAAGCAAGATTAGTTGCTAAGGGTTTTTCTCAGAAAGAGGGTATTGACTACTTTGATACATATTCTCCTGTGACTAGGATAACCACAATTCGTACTTTAATTGCACTGGCTTCAATCCATAATTTGATAATTCATCAAATGGATGTCAAGACTGCCTTCCTTCATGGTGATTTAGAGGAAGAGATCTATATGGATCAGCCAGAGGGATTTGTGGCTCAAGGACAGGAAAGAAAAGTTTGTAGGTTAGTCAAATCTCTCTATGGTTTAAAACAAGCTCCTAAGCAATGGCATAGGAAATTTGATAAAATAATTGTTTCTTATGGCTTTAAAGCAAATGAATCAGATAAGTGCTTATATTCAAAGTTAGAAAATGATTCATGTATTATCTTGTGTTTATATGTTGATGATATTTTAATTTTTGGTACTGATATGAATATGGTGACTGATATCAAAACTTTCTTATCTAATAATTTTGATATGAAAGATTTAGGTCAGGCAGAGGTAATTCTTGGTAACAGGATTACCAGAATACCTGATGGTATAATCTTTGATCAATCACAATATATTGAGAAAATATTGAAGAAATTTGATAAGTACAACTGTAAACCAGTGAGTACACCTTATGAGCATGGTTTGAACTTGAAGTGCAATAAAGGTGATCCAGTGGCCCAAGAGAAATATACTCAAATTATTGGGACACTGATGTATGTTGCAAATACAAGTAGACCTGACATTTCTTATGCTATAGGAAAGCTCAGTAGGTTTAATAGTTGCCCTAGTCTTAGTCACTGGGAAGCACTGGATAGAGTACTTAGATACTTGAGAGGTACCATGTATTATGGTTTACATTACTCAAGATTTCCCACTGTACTTGAAGGATACAGTGATGCTAGTTGGATCACTGATTCAGTGAACCGAAAAGGAACTAGTGGATACATATTCATGTTGGGTGGTGCAGCTGTTGCTTGGAGATCATCCAAACAAACTGTGATCACAAGATCCACTATGGAGGCTGAGATTGTAGCCTTAGATTCTGCAAGTCAAGAAGCAGAATGGTTTAAGAATCTTATGTCTGAAATACCTATTATGGAAAAGCCTATACCTGCTATCTCTTTGTTATGTGATAATGAAGCTGCAATTAATACTTGTAGAAATACTGAGTATAACAAGAGAAACAGAAGACACATTAGTGTGAGACATAAGACTATTAGATACCTAATTAAAAATGGTATCATAACTTTGGAATTTGTTGGATCTAAAGATAACCTAGCAGATCCTTTAACTAAAGGACTGGCTAGAAGCAAAGTCATAGAAACATCAAAAGGGATGGGATTGAAACCCATAAGGAATCATTGACAATGGCAACCCAACCTATTCTGACTGGAGATCCCAAGACGAAAGGTTCAACGGGAAAAACAAGTTGTTTAATGATTAGTTAGCACTATAATAAAATGACTTTATGTCATTTAGTCTCTCCCTGTGATGTGAGTGCTAAATACAGCAGAGGTATACGGAAGAGTTTAAAACTCTGAATGAGTCCGAGTCTATGGCAAGGTGCTGTGCTGCGAGCACCCTTGGAGGACTCACCTATGTGAGTGTGACTGTGTGGCCGCAGTCTATGGGGATAAGGGTTTAACCCCTAGAGCACTCATGAAACTGAGATATTGGTGCATAAGGCCAGAAAAAGCACCACCTATAATGAACCCAGTATTTGCATTTGTCATGGGTGAAGTATATAGAAATCTGAACCAAAGGATTTGGTTCAAAGCTTTTTAGCTACCACTATACCTTTCAGATGAAAATATACTTTCACTAGGTAAAGGTTCAAAGCCGCAAGCTACCTTTATTGAAGTCGTGACATAAACAAGCCCGATTTGACTATTTTTTATTTTTGAAAACATTTTAATCAGGTGGGGGAATGTTAGATTTTTATTAAATAATGATTAAAAGTTTTCATACTTAAAATATATATATTATATATATATGTTAATAAGGGAGTTTGGCTTGGTGGTTGGTGTGTTGTTTGGGTGGGGATGAGATAACAAGTTCGATTCCCATTCCCTCCTTTTTATTTCTATTACGTAAAGCTTGGTTTTCTTGTGCTCGTTGGGATGTTCCCTCCTTGTCCGAGCCGAGCTCGGTTCTCTTGTCCTCGTTGGGCCTGTGCTTGTCCGAGCCGAGGTTCTCTGCAGCCGAGCTGGGCATGTGCTTGTCCGAGCCGAGGTTCTCTGCAGCCGAGCTGTGCCTGTGCTTGTCCGAGCGAAGGTTCTTTGCGCATGTGCTTGTGCTCGCTGGGCCCTGCCCCTGCTCGTCCGAGGTTCTGTGTGCCTGTGCTCGTCCGACCCACCTCAACTGAAGCGCGAAGAGCCGAGGCCGAGGTCGGACCACAGGTGTGATGAGCCCAGAGGAGCCGAGGTCGGACAACAGGTGCGATGAGCCAAGAGGCGCATGAGTCGTGCTTCGCACCCTTAGCACGAGGAGCCACGTCGCTTCCTCGATAGCACCTCTTCGCAACCGACCTCGCATCCGCTGGCCATACTCCCAGTGTTTTTTCAAACTTTCTTACCGGTTTCGACCGTTGGATCGTTTTTGGGTCGCGTCTGTCCCGAAGAAGTCTATAAATAGACCTCTTCGGATTAGACAGTATATAGAAAATTGAAAACAGATAACTTCTATTCTCCCGGTTTTGCTGTTTTTCTTTCAATCAACGGGCTTGCTGCATACTGATTCTGGGTTCGAAAGCTTCTTTGATCCGTGCAAATCATTGAGGCAGAAGGAACAGTGCGAGAGGCTGTTGTATCTCAGGAGTAGAACGCCATCTAAGCCTAGTGCACTGTAAGGCGGCGAAATCTACTTCAAGGAAAGTGACCAACATACCACGCCTCAGCATCTCGGGTTCCATTTTTCCACTTTCTCTATTTATTTTCTCTAAGCCTATTTCTGCCTATTATTTATTGAAGTAGAGTATTATAGATTTAAAATTTTCTGGGACAGTATATTCCCAACAGTTGCTAGGTTCATGCGGACGGGAGGGAGGACACGCGGATGGAATGCTTGGCTTGGGCGTTGCGATGATTCGGCTGAGATGACTTGCAGTTGGAGTTGTGGTATAGTAGCATGGACTTGGGGTGACCATGTGTTGAAAAGGAAATTAGGAAGTTTGGATACGTGGGGAGTGAAGGAGGGAGACTTATTTGGATTCATGAAAATAAATTGTTTGGGATGGCACGTGCTGAGAAATGAAAATTGAGGTCGACTCTAATTGGTTGGGAAGATCCGATTCATGGGGTGCATGCGATTTTGGTTCAGGGGTCATCCCAGATGTATTTGATTCGACCTGCATACATTAGATGGACCAATAAAATCAAGCAAAATCGAATTATTTTTAATAATGCAATGATGAAGGTAACACAAATTTTTAGTTAAATTTTCAAAATATGTGAATTAAAATAATGACAAGTGCTGTGAATAAGATATTAATTTATGCATTATTTAGCACTTATCACACCCCCTAACCTACATTTTGCTAGTCCTCGAGCAAAATAAAATAAAAAAACTAACTCACTTTCGCAGGAATCGCGATTGCATTTACCGTATGCAATAAGGCTTTAAACCCCTAGGTGGCCCTAGTGGACGAGTTTTGTCTCGTGATGGTTTCCGGCTCAGATACCCACAAACTGCTGTCTCTACCTAAAGAATTTGTTTTATTGCTTTATAAAATCTAATTTCAAATGCATAAGTGCTAAAAATTTCAAAAGCACACAAAGTTGTAACACTAAGTCAGCCCAAATCCTAGGTCAAGATGCAATTCAAGTTGAGGTCATTAAGTTTCTGTTAGAGTTGTAAGGCTTATTTATACTTGGGTGCCCTATGATATCTGGACCATACACAAGCTAAGGCTTAAGATTCTCCAAAATACTGCTAAAGCTAGTAGTTTACAAGAATTGGTCAGATAAGACCTATTCACTGATTTAAAATCATCCTATCTTGTAGGATTTCGAGAGTTGTGGATGCTTACTTTAATACCTCATGGGCTTTATCTGTAATATTCCAGTTTACTCGAATTTTTACAACGACGGCTTTCACACTATCATTTTTTTTTTCAAGGTCAATTTTATTTTCTTTTATTATTATTTTCTTTTATTTTTTTTATTTTTTTATTTTATTATTTTTTTTTGTATTTATAAATAAATTATGCACTTTTACTCTTGTAACGATTCCTCCGTGTAGCGAGCATTCAGTCAACAACTCCCACACCAGATGGCATAAGGTGTTGGGCATCAAGACTTTCCTACGGACCTATGCTCGGGTTCATCATCACAAGCCCGCTGATCTTTGACAATAGGGAGCCATTTTCGATGTACCTGACTTAATTCACTATTTTTTTCTTCTTTTTTTTCCCTCTTTTTTATATATATATATAAATATGGGATAATAGTGAATTAGATAGGAATGATTCATCAGGATTCAAGGTTGCTACTAGACTTAACAACATAATGTTGAACCTAACCCTTAAAAGTGCAGGCCATGTGTGTTGTGAAATTCCAAAGTAAAAAATTATCTTACAACTCACTAAAAGAACTCTTAATGAAAAGAACTTAAATTGTCTTACTCCTGACTAATCATTGGGCTTTTAGATTTTATATACTTTGTGTATTTATCCTTTCAGCACTAAGGCATAGAAATTAGTTTTTTTTTTTTTGCGATAGACATATTTAAAAATACGAAAATGTGAAAAATTTCTTCAAAAATTCGAATCCTATACCCCCCAACCTAGATCAGACATTGTCCTCAATTTTTAATTTTTTTTAAATATTATATTATATATATATATTTATTATTTTTTTATTATTTTTATTTTGAACGAAAATATGATGCATATGGAGGATAGAAGCATTGTACCTTAGTTGCATCAGTAACATGAGAACTCCTGAAAAAAATATGACAAGAAAATGTGCAAAAATAATCTATGGAAATTGGGTTGCCTCCCAACAAGCTCTAAGTTTAACGTCTTCAGCCAGACGCAGTGCATCCTTAATTATATCATAATGCCGAGTTTTCCAAGAAAGAAAATTTGTGGAAAACTGATTGTCGGGCACAGAGTTGACTGCTGCTATGGCCTTGTCTATATCAAAGTCAAAATAGGTCAAGCATTTTTTCAGGGGATCATCTGCCAAAATATAGGGAAGGGTTTCTTCTACAAGATCGTCCATTTTATCTAGTAGGAAGCACTCAACTTCCTTTGCGGGTTGATTAGAGGCACGAAATATATTTAACTTGATCTTCATATTTCCAAAAGATATATTCATCACCCTAGTTCTACAATTTATGCACGCATTGGCTGTTGCTAAAAAGGGGCGCCCAAGGATCACGGGGATCTGTTTCTTAGGATTAGGCTCATGTTCCATATCAAGGACGATAAAATCTACTGAAAAATAGAATTTGTCTACCTTGATAAGAACATCTTCAATTATCCCACGTGGTGTTTTTACAGATCGATCTGCTAATTGAAGGGATACCGAGGTTGGTTTGAACTCACCTAACCCAAGTTTCTCATAAACTGAGTAAGGTAAAAGGTTGACACTTGTCCCTAGATCTAAGAGTGCTCGATCAATGAAATTATTTTCTAAGACACAGGAGATGGTGGGAGCACCAGGATCTTTGAATTTCGGAGGGATGTTGTGTTGGAGAATAGAACTCACTTGCTCAGTTAGGAAGACCTTTTTAGGCACATGTGTCTTAGATTTTTGCTTTTGGGTACAAAGGTCTTTGAGAAATTTGGCATAGGAGGGAACTTGTCTAATAGCATCAAGAAGCGGGAGGTTGATTTTGACTTGTTTGAAAACCTCCATCATCTTCTCTAGTGAAGTTTCCTTTTTGCCAAAGGGAGAGGGTGAATTAAGAGCGTTAGGAAATGGGACTTTTGGAATGTGAGTTTTGGCAGAAGGTGGACTAGCTGAAGAAGAAGAAGAAGGTTTTGGATTTTCATGTGATACATTTCGCTCCTCTTCTTTACCTTCGTTATTGTTTCCCTCCCCAATCTTATTGTCTATTATACGTCCACTCCTTAGGATAGTCAAAGCATTGGCTTGTTCATGATGAATTGTATTTAGTTGATTTTCTTGAGCCATGTATTGTCCCCTAGGATTACTCACTGGTTGGCTTGGAAGCTTTCCTTCCTCTCGCTTGTTCCATGCATTAGCTAGTTGCCCCATTTGGGATTCTAGCTTGGCGATAGATTGCATGTGAGAGTGCACCAATTGTGTAATGGTTTTCAAACCTTGAAGGGAGGTCAATACTTTCTCCTCAAAGAAAGAGTTTCTATGGGGTGGAGAAGGAGTGTGCTGAAATTGAGTTGAAAGACAGTAGGGATGAATAGTTTGTGGGGTTTGAAAGTTCTAAGAGTTTTGAAAATTTTGGGAGTAGGGTTGGGCAATATTCGAAGCTTGCTGCTTCCAAGAAAAGTTTGGATGATTCCGCCATCCCGGATTATATGTTTTGGAAAATGGGTCATTACCCGGTCTGGGCTGTGTTTGAGCAGCATTGATGTGTTCTTGCACGAGTTCGGAGAATTGGGGTGCTGAAGGGCACTCATGGATAGGGTGGGATGGGCTAGAACAGATAGCACACACTTGTGCTTGGGAAGAGCTAACGACATGTCCCCCCATCATCAGTTGGTCAATCTTATGGGACAATGTATCTACCTTGCTAGACAGGTCCATAGAATGACTTATTTCACAAATGGTCCCTTTTCTTTGAGAACCCGAGGGTGCTTGACGAGGACAGGAAGCATGGTGGAGGGAGTTTTCATTGAGATTTTCAAATAATTCCCATGCTTCATGCTTATTTTTAAGCATGAAAGTTTCCCCACAAGAAGCATCAACCATCTGACGGTTTCGTTCAGACAACCCATCATAAAAGCATTGCAACTTAGGTATTTGATGATGCGGGCATTTTGGATTAGGTCCTGAAATCTCTCCCAGGTTTCATGAAATTCTTCTCCCTCAGTTTGGGAGAAGCTTGTGATGACACGTCTAAACTGGTTCGTTCTTGCTATGAAAAAGTATTTTTTAAGAAATTCTTGTTGCATTTGATCCCAGGAACGAATCGAATCGGCTTCTAAAGAATTCAGCCATTGTTTGGCTCTGTCTTTAAGGGAGAAGGGGAATAATCTAAGTTTCAAAGCATCATCAGTGAAGTTCTGAATCTTGACAGTGGTGCAGATTTCAAGAAATTCATCTAAGTGTTTATATGGGTCTTCGTTGGTGAGCCCATAAAATGATGGGAGCATTTGGATCACACTAGACTTTATTTCATATTGTACAGCTGCTACCTCAGGTAATCGAATGCAAGATGGAGAAGTGTAAATGGTGGGAGTAAAGTACTCCCTCAAGAGTTTGGGTTGTTCTTCAGCCATCTCGACAGGTGGAGCAGATCCTATGGTTCTATAAGTGCGGATTTCAGCTCGAAGGGCCCTAATAGAACGCTCTATCTCAGAATCAAAAGGTACTAATTCAGGAGATCTGAAACGACACCCTAGCATACACTTATACTCTTCTGATCAGTCAAGTACAGTCAAGCATGCACTAAAAAAGAAAAACACATAGAATCCTTGTATTTTTCCTAAAATCACTAGACAGCTCCTAACTGGTTTGAAGAGGGCACCTAAGCCTCCAACCCGGTCTAATGAACTGAGTTAACTAGGTAAGCTCCCACGTAAGTGGGGGGTCACGATGCGTTCGCAAAGGTTCCACTTAAAAACCACTTGCCTCGAACAGATGAACTGTCTCCCTTAAAGGGACAAAGCTTGCCTAGACATCAACTGAGCCACAGAGCGAAATTGGTGCAACTTTCGGTGATCTTCGTCCTATTGAGCACGAATGTCCCTAGGGGCCAACGTCTAATTGAATTTAATTAAAGTGGTAACTATGTGAGAATTGATTCACCTAATTTGGGCAAGAATCTAGTGATGAAATCCAGTTCTTATCTTGTTGGGGTGATTGCCCTTACTATGTGCGGATTAATTGGTGTATATGTATCAAGCATGCATTCACACTTTTGCTGAAATTAAAATCAAACAATCACCACAAAATTTCAGGCCAGTTGGGAATCAATTTAAATAGGAAAGGTTCAGATGTTACCAAGAGGAATTTTCCCAGCAATTTTTAAAGCAAACCTTTACAACATTCCTTTTCCAATAGTTCCCTTTTTGACCGCCCCAGATTTTCTCTTCGATTCCTGATCAAATAATACCAAAATAAAAATCAAGAATTAGTAAGAAAGAAGAAAGGGGATAATTAAAGTAACAAAAATAGAAAATATTTTTATTTTATTTTAGATATATATATATTTATTTATTTTTTAAAGTTTTTTTTATATATATGAAAAGAAAAATAACTATACTAACAATCTCCAGCAACGGCGCCAAAAATTGATAGTCAACTTTAAAGACCACACAATAGCACGTATCTAGTAGCATAGTGATTACAGGTATCGATCCACAGGGATTAGGGTACAGTTGCTTTTCTTTAAAAAAAATAAAAATATTTAAAAGGAAGAGTTTGTGAAGACTATTAAACTAAGCAATTTAATAAGAAATGCAATTAAAATGATATCAGTTTGGGGGATCCTAAGGCAAGAAATTCACCACTAACATCGGAACAAGTATTAATTGTATTTTAATTTATTCTTGGATTAACATGCAAATTGGCTACAAGCCTAATAAGCATTCAGATAAAAATTCACAAAAGTAATTTAGGAATAATCCATCTTTAGTTGGCATGCAATGTCTACCCTAATCTAAGGTGGCAGCACATTGCATCTTTCTTAAGCATGAACTATCTGATTTTTACTTAGTGATTATGAAGAACAGTTGTATAAACGTCATATTTAAAATCACAGAAATTAAATATGAGATAAAAGAGGATATCCATTTAAAACAATAAGTTCATACAACTCCAAGAATATAAAATTAAATACATAAAACCTGTGTCCCTTTGTTAGGGCTGCATCCGGCCCTAGAGGAGAGATCAGCCCTGCATGGAGAATTGAACAGCCGCAGCAGTGGAGAAGGCTTCCATCGCGACCAGCTCTTCTTTCTTTCTTCCTCCGGCGACTTCCATCGAAGAAACTCCCTCTCAGCACTTCATTTTTTTATATGGAAAGTTGTTCCCGAAATGCCCAAACTATTCTCCCTCCTCTGCTTTTTTTTATTTCTGTGGTATTCCCCCCTTCCAAAGAGATGGGATGAGCTGGCTTCCTCCCTCCAAATAGATGATGGGATCAGCCCCCGGTGGGGGAAGAGGAGGAATGGAACGGAAGAGAATGCCCCTCAATCACGTCGACTCCCCTTTTTATAAGCAGCAAGCTCTCCCTCTCTCCTCCTCTGTTTCTTCAAATGGGTGGGAAGATAAGACTGTGGAGGCTTGATCTCCTCCGCAGATGATGGAAGATGGTTCCACGGTTGAGAAGAGCTGGCTTTGGTCCCGATGGCTGGACGGATGAAGTTGAACCACGGAATGCATTCGAGAGCTGATCGCGGGGACTGTTGACATGGATAAAGATGCAAGCTGGGAAGATCACTACCAGATAACACGCGTATAGTGACGAAGATTTTCATCACTATACCGTGTTTCCGGTTACTAATACGGAATTTGTGATCAGAGCTCCCGTCACGAAATTGGTTACAAAAACATGCCTCGCTAAATTTTCAATGACGGCGGCGATTCCCGTCACTAAACTCCGTGACAGAACCACCGTCACTAAGCCGTTATAAATCCAAGAATTAAATATTTGAGAAATTACGTATTTTCCGTCACTAACCAGTCATTGAGTTAGTGACGAAGGTAACTTGGTCACTGATTTTGTCACAAAATTCGGTCACAAATTTGGTCACGGATTTGTCACAACCTTCAGTGACAGATTTAGTCGTTACAGACATGGTCACAAATTTTGTCACTAAATTTGTCACTAATTCCGTCACTGACTCACTGAGCAAAATCAATTTTTAGAAACCAAAATTCTGTCACTAAGTTTATGTTAACTCATCACAATACTTGGTAAACAATTCAGTAACCAAATTTGGTCACTGATCACATTCCAATAATCTGGTACATTTGGTACATTGATTGGCTCATAATAAAAGAAAAATACAAGCTAGAGCCTCATCCAGTCATATGTATAAACAAAACAATGGAAGTGTTCTGCTGAAAGCTTTTCATTCAGCATCTCTCTTTCCAGAATACAACAGACATATATAAATGTCGTCAGTATATGATTCCAATGGACTGACATAAATGACTTCAACTCTGTCAACCGGTAAAGAGTCGGAACAAGAACTTGTACTCGTTCAGATAGAAAGCCAGCAGTATGCTTTGACCCTTTGCTTTTGCATTGCCCCTTGTTGTTTCATTTAACCTGTTTCATTCCATTCATCAGAGGGGCAAAAAAAAAGAGAGAGAGAGAGAGAGCATTGCCCCTTTTTGTTTCCTTTAACCTGTTTTCTTTAGCAAAGTATATCCCATCTAAAGTTAAAAAGAAAGCATTACAATTCAGTTCATAGTTACTTACAGAAATATAAAAACATGAGCAAAAGTTAAGAGTGACATTAGATGAGGGCATACCTGAGAAGCTGAAATTATTAACCGAAATTACAATAACCAATGACAACATCCATAGTCAAAGCAAAACTAAAAAAAGTTCCAAACTATAACAACATCCATATTTAAACCAAAACCAAAAGGGAGTATCCCATGATCATGATTCATCTCACTATGAATTGGATTCAACATTGGCCGAGCATTGAGTTGATTGAGTTTCATTGTAGAAACTTGAGTTTATGACATCTTCTACAATCTCATCTAACTCGGCATCCTCAACATCTACATTGAAATATTGCAATAATTAATAATAAATTTATTCAAAAAATAATAGAAATATAATTAATAAAACATATACCTTTCTTTTTCCACACCCAATCTTGAGTACAAATCAAGGCCTTGGCAATATTAAATTTAAGTGCACTACGATACTTATCAAGTACCCGCCCACCGATACTAAAAGCAGATTCAGTCCTTACAAGATGTTAATAAAGACTAATACATACTATGAAACTCTGGTCCTTGTTACCCAGTAAGCATCAATGAGTTGTCCCAGTATATTTGAGGATTTTGGTTAGCAAAAGGACTAATATAGAACTTCAGACACCAGATACTTTTAGATTTGTTTTTAGGAGATGGAATAATTGTCCATTTCATTGAGGGAAACCCAGAAAATTCCTACTGGTATCATTTCTAGCACCAATATCAAGATGTGTGACACTAATAAGTTAACCAGGGTAACAAATCTATCACTATCAAGTATGAGTATATATGGAATTGCACTTTCTATTTTTGATTGCCTATTGGAAGCTGATGAAGTTTCATGATTCATACTACTGCTTTGAGATAAATAAGAATGATAAAATATATTGTGAGTTTTGTTGAGAACTTGTAATTTACTAAGAAAATTAATGCTTATGGTGATAAAGGTGAACAAGCTTTTACATGGCTACTTGAAATTCGAAATGCATGGATATTCATGTATCCTATCTTTCATTTGAAAATTAAAATTTTCATGTGACATGCATTTGAACATATTTTTGGGGACCCTGATGATGTGCTTTACTTGTTTCCTCGCAAATAGCTTGTTCAGAAAATTATGCAGGAAGTTTCTTGTGGTCCTTTTGCAGGTTGCAGAGAGAGCGTTATTTTTATAGAACAATGATCATATTGAAAACTTAATCAAACAAAACTGCAAGGCGATTTTACCAATTATCTTCCCTGCTTTGGAGAGAAATACAAAGTCTCACTGGAACCAAGCTGTTCAGAGCCTCACGCTAAATGTTCGTAAGATATTTTCTGATCATGATCCTGGGCTATTCACGGAGTGCTTGAAGAAGTTTGAAGAAGATGAATCTAAAGAAAAGGAGATTAAGTCAAAACGTGAAGTTGTATGGAAGCGCCTAGAAGAAATTGCCGCTTCGAAAGCTGCAAGTAATGAGGCTGTTCAATCCAAAATACAAGAATTTGCTACAGTACAAGACTTTGTGTCGTTTCGATCCTGAGATTGAAAGCCCAATCCAAAATACCAGGACCATATGTTTTTAATCTTTATGATGATCAGCAACAGGGTAAAGACATATCTATCACCTACTTAAAATCTTTATAAAGCTCTTTCTACAGTAATTAAGCTCTGCAACCTCATTCTAATTTGATGGTAAAATTGAATATGTTAAGTTACCATTGATTTTCTGGAGACATAAATTAACAGCTGAAAAATATCCATTATCGTTTGGGTGGCATATCAGCCATAATCCCAGATCAAACTGGTTGTACTTAGGTGTGAAGTCCAAAACATAGGAGGGCCAAAAAGTTTCATAGCAATACACAACCAAAAAAGTAATTAGAGAGATTATAAAGAACAGCATGGAACAATAGAGCGACAGATTAAAAGAAAATAAGACTTAGATGTAGGCATTGACGACACAATCTGCAGCAATTAAAAAGCAGCTTGCCTGGATAATGGCCGAGATATCATCACTTTGAAAAATTAATAAAAACATTAAAAAATCAAAGAAAATAGATAGCTCTTGATGTGTGAGAAGGTCCTCTAAAAATGGCTAACACATGCACCATCTCCTTCTTCTGCCCTTCTCACAAAAAATAAAAAAGAATAAAATAGGAAGCTACATTTTAAGAACAAATTAATGTGGGAAGCAAGGTAAGCGGGTTGCCAACAATAAGGAGAGCAAGCCGACCAGTTTTCTTCCCTCTTCTCTTTATTCATATAGCTACAGCCAGATCCGGCAACTTCAAGACCAGGGCAACCCAAAACCCTAACCTTGGTACATGTAGCGCAAATCCTAACCACCATTATAAAATCCACCACATAATATCAGGAGAAAACGAAGAAAAACCCAAAAATCAAGAGGGAAAAGAAGGGATAAGCTCTATACTGAGAGGGAGAGAGAGACCTTGAGGACAAAATTCAACATCATAGAGAACGCGACCAATAAAGCATACAACAAAACAATAAGGTTCACATATTCCATCAATAAGCTCCACCAATGAAACAATTAAGCATATAGAGAAGCGGGAGGGAAAGGGAGGCGGAGAAGGGAGAACCCTGACTTTCCGAGGACCTGAGCGAGGGTCTTGATGTAGCCATCGATGATCTCGTCCCGGGTGAGACTGGGATCGGCCGATCGGGGGGCTCGATGACGATGACCGCCGCAGTCACCGTCGACGGGGAGGCAGAAGTAGCCAGCAAAGGGGAGGAGAGGCCGGAGGCGGAGGAGAGGACAGGTAAAGAAGAGAGCTCGGAAGGTGAAGTATCCGGAGGAGAGGAGAGGGGAGAGGGACACTGAGGAGAATGGAATGGAAAGGATGTTTCAGAGTTTTTTAGTGGAGGGAAAGAAAAAGAAAAGAAGAGAATAGGAGGGAAAATTTTGGGCTCCAATTCTCTCCTCTTTTCTTCCTTCCATAAGTGGAAGGATTTGGAGATAAATTTTTTATAATACCTATTTTATTTTTAAATTTAAAAAAGTACCAAATTAAAAGGATAAATATATCCTAGGGTCGTGGACCCAACCCGACCCGACCTGATTTTCTAGTGGGTTGGGTCTGGGTCTAAAATTAGGACCTGAACAAGAATTCAGGTTAAGTCGGGGTCACTCATGATCCGATCCGATCCGATCCATTTGCACCTCTACTCATAAGCATGAACCTTTTATAATAAGGATATTTTAGTAAATGTGTTAAAAAGATATGCTTTCTTTTCTTTTCTCTCCAAGCTCCCAAATAAGAGGAACGAAAGTACTTTCTCTTCCTTTCTAAAACTCCCAAACAAGAGAAGAAGAAAGTCTATTTTATTCCTTTCTTTTCTTTTCTCTACTCATTAAAGTTTTTCTTTCTTTTCTTTTCTCCCCAAAAATCCCAAACGGAGGGTGAGGGAAGAGAGCTCGGGCGGCGCCATTGGACAAACCCTAACCCTAAGACAAAGTTGCGGACTGAGGCCGAGGGCGATGCGGCGGGGAGTTGGGCCAGCCCTGGGCCTCATGGGTTGTAGCCCTTATTTTTTATCAGCCCAATAGTTAAATAGGTTATACGGGTTAAACGGGTCAGACATCTAAAATATATATATATGACCTAATTAATAAATAGGTTAAACGGGTCAACCTGTTTACGACTTGAACCTATTTAGGCCAAACCCAAACCTATTTATGGCGGGTCGAACACGGGTCTTGTTGGCGGGTCGGGTCATATTTTACCACCCCTAGCCATCGACCACCTCACAAATATCGCCTCCAAAGCCGAAATGGACGAACTCGGGGAGGAAAAAGGGACGAAGATATGGATGAACTCGGGGAGGAAAAACGAAGAACCGAAGACGAAATGGATTGCGGGCGCGGGATTTGTTCTGGCTATTGGGCTTGAGGCGATGCCGCGATGGGTCATGGACTCATAGATAGGATTACTGATGGACCCATCATCTGGATCCTAAATCCTAGAGGACCCGATTTGAACTAACTATCCGAATCCGTATCCGGATCCCATCGGATGAAGAAAACAATATCCGAATCCAACCCAAATCAAATACGGAAATGGATATGGTCGGATAAAATCCGACCCGCTTTCAGCCTTGGCGGAGCATTCCAAATAGTTTACTGCCATTAATCACTAGGGGTGCAAATGGGTCATCGTTTGTGGCCGACGCCATGAAATTTGGGAATGAAAAGAAGGGATTTGGGTTTTCTGGAGAACGATTGGGATTTGGGCTATCGAAGGGATTTGGGCGGGACGGCGGGCACACTTAGTTTCATTTTGGATTTCCCTCGTTTTATTTTTTTAATTTATAATTATCAAAAATAATATTTTTAATATTTTTGAAATTAAAAATTAAATTTGGTGACGGAAATTTCTGTCAGTATCCCATCACTACTAAAAATAATCTTTTAAAAATTTATAAACACTTGGGTTACGATTTTTGTGACGGCTGAATTTGTCACTGTCTGGTTGCAATTTCAGTTACTAGTTTTGTGACAGATACCCCGTCACTACGGTGGTCGCTAAGTTTTGGCGCCCATCCTATCCACGTATTCTGTGACCGGTCTGTCACTAATCTGTCACTAAATTCACACCACGGTGACCAAATTTCTGTCTGTCACTAATCCGTCACAAATAGTGACTGTAACGGGCCGTCACTAGTTTTCCGTCACTATACGCGTGTTTTCTGGTAGTGGATTACGGACGTTAGGATTTGTTGATAGATGCTATGCGTAACAGGGGAGCTGGAAGCTTATCCAGATGCTGGGATGAATCCGTGGATAAGAATGAACTCAGGAGCTTGGAATGGCTGGGAGGGAGGCTATCACAAATGAAAATAATCCGGAGAAGATGGGATGTTGAAGACGCTGGATTCGGGAGCTGGGAGCTTATCCAGATGCTGTTCATGGGATAGAGTTGAGTCGACGGGAGGAGATGGGGTGCTGATCCACGACTGCTGCGGCCTATGAAGCGCGGACGGTTGAAGCAGAGCTGGGATTTGGAGTGGTTACCGGCTGATGCGAATGGATGTGCTGGGACGGACGCAAAGGAATTCGGAAGAGATGAAGCTGGGAGATGAGATGAACTCGATTCGGTTGGGAACCGGGGAGATGATCCATAAGATGAAGCTTGGGACTCGGCTGACAACGGAATATCTAGATGCTGGGAGGAAAGTTGGAATTCATTGGATTCGGTCGGCTGGAATGGGCGTGAATAGGCTGATACTCTGTTCCGCTAGGAGGATGGAGTTGATCCGGATGCTTGGGGGTTGAACTTGGATGAAGATGGATCACAACGGGATGAAGGCTTGATTCTGCTGTGATGTGGAGCAGGGGATGGAGGCTGGGACGGTTCTTTGGACTGCTGAAGATGTGGGCGCTTATCCGTGGAAGATAAGCATGGCTGGAAGGAATCCGTCGCGATGGATTGGTTTTGCTCGTTGGATACGGGAGGAAACTTGGTTTGATTCGTGAACGTGATCCTTTGATGCTGAGAGGTTTGCTTGGATAAGGATGGGTGCAAGCTGGGAGATGTGATCTAATCCGGAACGTGGAGGAGAAGCTGGACGTGTGAAACAGGGGAGTTAGTTCAAAGATGAATGAGGATGATGCGGATGATTACGAACGTGAGATCGTTCCGGAAGAAGGAATCTCATGCGGATGGTAGCCGTTGATAGGATCGCTGTGAACTCGGGGAGATGAAATGGATGTGGAGTTCGGGAGGATGAAGTGGACGTTGGGAGATTAGTTGAGATGGCGTAAGGGAGAATGATGTTGCTAGGTTCATGCGGACGGGAGGGAGGACACGCGGATGGAATGCTTGGCTTGGGCGCTGGGATGATTCGGCTGAGATGACTTGCAATTGGAGTTATGGTATAGTAGCGTGGACTTGGGGTGGCCATGTGTTGAAAAGGAAATTGGGAAGTTTGGATACGTGGGGAGTGAAGGAGGGAGACTTATTTGGATTCATGAAAATAAATTGTTTGGGATGGCACGTGCTGAGAAATGAAAATTGAGGTCGACTCTAATTGGTTGGGAAGATCCGATTCATGGGGTGCATGCGATTTGGGTTCAGGGGTCATCCCAGATGTATTTGATTCGACCTGCATACATTAGATGGACCAATAAAATCAAGCAAAATCGAATTATTTTTAATAATGCAATGATGAAGATAACACAAATTTTTAGTTGAATTTACAAAATATGTGAATTAAAATAATGATAAGTGCTATGAATAAGATATTAATTTATGCATTATTTAGCACTTATCAGTATGGGATAGATTGTTACATTAGATGTAAATTCCAAGAGACCTAAAACCTTTCTAACTCAATCGAAAGTGAACGATACATTGAGCTAGCCATATTTGATTAATTGATCTAATTGGTGTCTAGGAAAGCTCAAAGGTGGTTACTTAATTAGGACCATACTCTCTGAGTAAGGGGAGCCTCCCACCTGCTTACCTGGCCAATTGATCGATTACCTCCTATGGAAAGCTCAAAGTTGGAATCACTAAGATCTGATTACCCAATATTAAGTCGATTGGTCTTCCACCGTAGTAGAGTTGCTAAGATCTTTCCGGCGTTGATTAGTCTCGGCTGGATACAGTGGGCTAGTTGCAACGGAGGATTGGACCTCTCTATTAACATGAGATGTTGTGGAGTAAAGGTGGGGTTGGGCTCCAATAACTGTTAGGTGAGGATCCAATCACAGCTTTATTTTCGCGGGATATACGGTGGGTCTGACTTAACCAAGGAATGGGTCTAATAACTATTAGGTGAGATTCTTATGACTTGGAGATCAGGTTAGCTCAATATGCTTACGAAGCATTGTATAAGAGTTGTACACTCATCGTCTATGTGTCTCCAATAACTGTAAGGTGAGGTGACATGTAGATTGTTGGGACCACAGCACCCCACTCGAAATCCTAAGTCACAGATTTCCATATCTTTACCAGGGGAGTGTGAGAGATCCGAGAAATAGTGGAAGGATTTGATCCAATTTTGTTTTAAAAGTTCCTAAAATAAATTAATGTCAAATACAAATTTCTAATTAGAATCTTTACTCTCTGCAGATGTCAATGGCTTCCAACCCGATAGTTCGAATTCTAGATAATAATAGGTTGACCGGACCAAACTATAAAGATTGGCTCTGCAACTTGAAGATTGTCTTGAGTTGCGAAAAGATAGCTTATGTTCTTGACCATGGACTCCCGGTGTTCCCAACCCGTGCAACCAATGAGCAACGTGAGATGCATGCAAATGGTTGGATGACGACAATAAGGTTAGCTGCTAGATTTTGGCATCCATGTCCAACAAATTGCAATGCCAGCATGAGAGCATGAAGACTGTTAAGGACATACTTGATCATCTACAAGAGTTGTATGGTGAACAGAATCGCGCAGCGAGGTTTGAAGTGTCCAAGCGGCTCTTCAAAGCCAAGATGCGCGATGGGCAGTCCGTCTATGAACATGGTTTGACCATGATTAAGGATCTTGAGGAGCTTGAGAAGCTTGGCATGATCATGCACAAGGATTTGCAAACGGATTTGATCCTACAATCGTTGCCATCTTCATATGGGCAGTTTATTGTAAACTACCATATGAATAAAATTGAATGCACCAAACTTGAATTGTTGAATATGTTGGTGACAACTGAGGGAGCCTTGAAAGGTTCAAGAGGCATAGTTTTCGCTGCTGAGCTAGCTTCTACTTTCAAGAAAAAGTCTACTGGGAAGAAGAAGAAGCCTGCGAAGAAGCAGAAGACCGAGAAAAAGCTGAAGAAGGAAGTTCCTAAGAAGAAGGCCGAACCCAAAGAAAAATGTTTTCATTGCAATGAAGACGGCCATTGGGAGAGGAACTGTCCTATCTACATGGGAAACATAAAAAGTAAGAAGGGTGACACGCCTTCTGAATGTATGTCTAATATGCTCATTATTGAAACTAATCTAACGGTTTCTTTTATTTTCAGTTGGGTTATAGATAGACCTGACCATGGTTCCGGAACCGCCAGTTCCAGTTCCACAAAAACCTAGAACCTTAATCGGAACCGAAAATAGTCGGTTCGGTTCCGGTTCTAGAACCGCCGGTTCCGGTTCTGGTTCCAGACGGTTCTGGTTCTAGAACCGCCGGTTCCGATTCCGGTTCTAGACGGTTCCGATTCCGGTTTCGGTTCTAGGCAATTCCGGTTCCGGTTCTAAACGGTTCCGATTCCGATTTTTCAACATAAATTATAATTTTTTTTAAAAAAATAGATTGTGTAATTAATTTGGAAAAAAATTTTAAATACACATAGATTGTGTAATTAATGCAAAATGATATTTAGTTACATTAAATAAATTTGGAACTACTTTATTTTATTATAAATGGAAAAAAAAGAAAAAAATAGGCTTGAACTTAATTAAAATTAAACTGCCTACGTATCCTCTTGGGGTTTAAAGGAATCAAAGCCCTCGTAGTTCTTTTACCTTCATGGTTGAGCAATTAACCCCCTTACCTCAATGATCAATCACTATCATTGCTGCCGACTGTAGACGATCCGCTAGTTCTAATGTCAAATAAGTCTCACTGTCCTCAAATGTGTTCTCTTGTAATCTACGTTCTGCCTTTCTCCAATCGTCAACACATGCTTGGGATTCCAAGTTATTCAGCTTTAAACAAGATCGTCGCTCATCTAAGATTTGACCTCCAGCATTGAATGTTTGCTCAACAGCAACGGTTGAGCACGGGCAAGCTAAAATCTCCTTAGCAATTGCCGAGAGGACTGGGAATTGGTTTGAATGCTCCTTCCACCACTTTAATATTGGAAATTGTTGATCTGAAATGCTATCACCAAACTCAAAAGAAGTGGTTAGATAATAATCAAGTTTCACACTGGAATTTGATGAACTCCTCGGGCGCTTTTGGCGTTGCAAAATCATTTGCTGTGCAACGCTAAGATTTGCAACATCTCCTATGCCTCCAATATTACTGAATTGTTGAGGGTGACATTTTTACCATATTTTGCATTGTACTCATTGTATAAATTAATAATATTATTTTTAACAGTAAAAATAATATTTAAAACATCAATATCTTCTTCAAAAGGACCTAAACAACAATAATATGCATTTAGATAATCTGTCAAACCATCTAATTTACTACGTGGATCAAAAATAGATGCAACAAGATTCAGAGGTGGAATATTTTTATAATAATTAAGCCATTTCACTTTCATCGCAGAAATAGGAGCTTGCAAATCATTATCTTGCTCAAAAGTTTTAATAGCATCAGCAATATTAACACATTCTAAAACTAGTAAATGAGCAGTAGGATAATAAATACCAGATAAATTATTAGTAGCATCATTAAAAACTTTTAAAACGGCCATAATTTTTTTGCAAACATCCCACTGCTAGGGAAATAAAACCACACTAGAAACATTATTTGCAATAAAAGTACATAATAATTCTTTATAAGGAAAAGTTTTATTTAAAAGTTCATACGTGGAATTCCAACGATTTGGAACATCTTTAGAAAAATTTTTTGGCCTCATATTATGAAGCCGACAAAAAAAAACCACTCCTTCATAATTTGTGGACGAAACCATATATACTCTAACGCATTTTTAATTGGCTGAAGATACTGACCAAGGAATTTTAAAGCATCTTGAACACATAAATTTAAAACGTGACATGCACATCGTATATGAAAATATTTACCACCAAATGAGGGTTTACAAAGTTTTTCAAGATGAGGAATTGAAGCAGTATTTGATGATGCATTATCATAAGAAATTGAAAATACTTTATAAACCAAATTATACTCGTCTAAAACACATTTTATTAGTTTCCAAATATTTTCAGCAGTTTGTCTTTCATCAAAACCTCTTAAAGCAATAAGTCTTTTTTGCATTTGCCATTCATAATCGATCCAATGACATGTGATACCCATGTATGAATGGACTTGCCAATGATCACTCCATATATCAGAACACAAAGAAACATTTCCATTAAAAGATGAAAAAAAATCAGATAAATCATGCTTGCCTTTTTTATATAATTTAACTATGGCACGTACGAGTGTAGTCCTAGGAATTTGTTTAGCAACAGGTTGTAAAGCTTCTTGAGTCATAGCAATATATTCAGGATGTTCAGAAAATCTGAATGACAAATGCATTGCTGAAACCATTTTTGCTAATGAATCCTTATATTTTGCATCATTGTATTGAAATAATTGAGAAGGGCTAGATGCAGTGTATCCGGTCATTTATATTTGTGAGCGATCGATGCCTACTTCTGTTGCATGCTTGCTGTGAAGGTGCTTGGTGAATGATCCATATCCACCACTGAGTTTAAATTTGAATATGTGACTGTAGTAGTTGTAAATTACTTGCCATGAACCATCTGAAAGTTGCACTTTTTTGAAATGCTTGACAAATATGTCGGATTTTGGAGACCGTTCTTTTGATTGTGGATTTGATGGTGGAACTGTAGAATGACTTTCTTGAGTAGCTGCATTTGGATGCAATTCTTGTGGATATGAATCAATATCTTCGGAAGATTGAGTGAAATCGAACTCATCTATTGAGGGGGGTTGGTAATTTGGATCCCAAGAATTTGGGTTTGGAACAAATATTTTCTTGCCTTTATTTGAGCAGAAGGAAGACATTTTTGATAATTGGATTGGGAAAAATAAAAATATGGGAAGGTTACGGAATGAATAGATTGAATAATTGAATAATTGAAAAATTGAGAGAGAGATTGGAAGATTGAGTGGTGTGGTGAAAAAATTAATTTGGAGAGGTATATATAGTGTTGGGAATAATTTTCGTTTCCCAAAATGTCCCTCAAACTAGCCGTTTTTTAGTTGTTAGGAGGGGTAAAATAGTTTTTTCCGAAAATGCCCCTCAAACTAGCCGTTTTTTAGTTGTCAGGAGGGGTAAAATAGTCGTTTCCCAAAATGCCCCTTAAACTAGCCGTTTTTTAGTTGTTAGGAGGGGTAAAATAATCGTTTTCCAAAATGCCCCTCAAACTAGCCGTTTTTTAGTTGTTAGAAGGGGTAAAATAGTCGTTTTATTTCGGTTCAAATCGGAACCGAACCACCAGTTCCGATTTCGGTTTCGGTTTCGGTTCGGTTCCGATTCCGATTCCGGTTCCATCAAACCTGGAACCTTAACCGAACCGTATTCCTCAAGGTTTCGGTTCGGTTAAGAACCGTAAGACACGGTTTCGGTTCCGATCCGGTTCTTTTCGGTTCGGTTCCGGTCCGGTTCTCCGGTTAGAACCGAACCGTGGTTAGGTCTAGTTATAGACTCTGATTCTAGTGTTCACTTGTGCACTACCATGTAGGGTCTAAAGAAAAATAGAAGGCTTACGGAAGGTGTGGTAACCTTACGGGTTGGCAATGGAGCAAGAGTTGCTGCTGTTGCTGTGGGCACATTCCCTTTGCATTTACCATCAGGATTTAGTTTGATACTTAGAGATTGTTATTTTGTACCTAGTGCTAGCAGAAATCTGATTTCTGTATCTTGTCTAGCACAGGAACATTATGAATTCAATTTCAATAAAGACTACGTTTCCATTTATTTGCGAAATAAACTGTTTGGACGTGGTTTTATGATTGACGATCTCTATCACTTACATATGGATGTATCTGTGAACGTATCTGAGCATACAGTGAGTACCATAGGATCTAAAAGATCTAGAGATGAGATAAATCAAAAGTATTTATGGCACCTCAGACTTGGTCATATAGGTGAAGACAAAATTAACAAATTGGAGAAACATGGGCTTTTGAGTTCATTGACTTCTGAGTCATATCCGATTTGTGAATCCTGCCTTCAAGAAAAAATGGCCAAATTACCCTTTGTAGGATACGGGGAAAGGTCCACTGAAATACTTAACCTAATACACACTGATGTGTGTGGCCCATTCGATGTGCAGGCTAGGGGTCAATTTTTATACTTTATTACGTTTGCCAATTATTTCTCAAGGTATGGTTATGTCTACCTTATGAGACATAAATCTGAAGCATTTGAAAGGTTCAAAAAATTCAGATTTGAAGTAGAAAAACAGATAGAAAAACTCATTAAGGTTCTTCGATCAGATCGAGGAGGAGAATTCCTTAGTAGAGAGTTTCGCGATTATATCAAACAAAATGGTATAGTTTCATAATGGACACCTCCTGGAACACCTCAACTCAATAGAGTGTCAGAAAGGAGGAATCGAACCCTATTGGATATGGTCAGGTCCATGATGAGCTTCACTGACTTACCCTTATTCTTGTGGGGAGCTGCCCTACTTACAGCTATCTACATTTTGAATAGAGTTTCCTCTAAGTCCGTTCTTACCACACCGTATGAAATATGGCATGGTAAGAAACCAAGTCTTGGTTATCTCAAGATTTGGGGATGTCCAGCCCAAGTCAAGCGACAACAGGCGGACAAGTTAGAGTCTAAGACAATTGGTGCTCGTTTCATTAGATATCCTAAAGAGTCATTAGAATACAATTTTTACATCCCAAAAAATCATAAAGTGTTTGTGAGCCGACATGCCATCTTCTTGGAAAAATAGTTTATCCTTGATAGAGGCAGTGGGAGAAAAATTGAGCTCGAAGAGAAAGTCTCTGAAGAGCAACGAGCAATTGAGCCTAGTGAACCTATTCACATTAAGCCAATACATGAAGAACCTCGTCCACTTCGTAGATCTAGTAGGATCTCCCATCCTTCTGAAAGATACTTAGGTATGCTTGCAGAGGAAATAGAGGAAGAGTTCTTCATGGGAGAAAGAGATCATAGTAATGATCCTAAGACCTACAATGAAGCGATGTTAGACATCGACTCCGAAAAATGGATGGATGCGATGAAGTCAGAAATAGACTCCATGCATTCTAACCAAGTATGGACCTTAGTAGATCCACCTAAAGGTATAGTACCTATTGGGTGTAAATGGATCTACAAAAGGAAAATGGGTTCGGATGGACCTTGTTTATTCTGATCATGCCGCCCTTAAGTACCTTCTCACAAAGAAAGATGCCAAGGCAAGGCTCATTCGTTGGATCCTACTGCTCTAGGAATTTGATCTTGAAATCCTAGATAAAAAAAGGATCTAAAAATGTAGTGGCTGACCACTTGTCCAGACTGATTGTTGAGTCATCTGCAGAATCCTTGCCTGTATCCAAAACTTTTTTCGATAAACAACTAATGATGATTTTCCATACCAATGTTCCATGGTATGCTGACATAGTCAACTACCTCATTATTGAACAAATGCCCAGCTCTTGGACCAAGCAAGAGCAATTTCGCTTCCTAGCTCGTGTGAAGTGGTATTTTTGGGATGAACCATACTTATTCAAATACTGTCCTGATCAGATTATCCGACGGTGTATCCCTGAATACGAACAAAGGAAAATCCTTTTCTTTTGTCATGACCATGCTTGTGGTGGTTATTTCAGTGGTAAAAAGACGGTTGCAAAGGTTTTGCAGTGCGGATTCTATTGGCCCACACTATTACATGACTCACATAAGTATTGTAAAACATGTGATCGATGTCAAAGACTAGAAAAAATTTAAAGAAGAAATGAGATGCCCCTGAACCCGATCTTAATTGTAGAAATCTTTGATATTTGGGGTATTGATTTTATGGATCCTTTTCCTATGTCTTTTGGGCACTAGTACATACTCCTTGCAGTTGACTATATGTCCAAGTGGATTGAGGCTGTCGCGTGTAAGACCAATGATCACAAAGTGGTGATCAAGTTTCTTAAGGAGTTTGTCTTCGCTCGTTTTGGCACCCCTCGTGCTATTATTAGTGATGGGGGAAAACATTTTTGCAATAGAATTTTTAAAGTCCTTGCTAGGAAGTACAACATCACCCATAAGGTCAGTACACCGTATTATCCACAAACGAGTGGACAAGTTGAGATTTCCAACAGGAAAATCAAGACCATCCTTGAGAAAACTGTCAATCCATCTTGAAAGGATTGGTCCCTTAGGTTAACAGATGCATTGTGGGCATATCGTACGGCCTATAAAACACCAATTAAAATGTTCCCATATAGGATTGTCTATGGCAAGGCTTGCCATTTACCGGTCGAGTTAGAACACAAGGCCTATTGGGCAATCAAGCGCCTAAATTTCGATCTCGACAAGGCAGGAGAACATAGAAAGCTTCAGCTCGATGAGCTTGAAGAAACTAGGAATGATGCTTACGAGTGTGTTAAAAAGTACAAGGATCGCATGAAGGTCATGCATGATAAAATGATCACTCGTAAGAAATTTCACCAAGGATAAAAAGTTCTTCTATATGATTCTCGATTACATCTATGCCCTAGAAAATTTAAATCTCGCTGGACTGGCCTATACACGGTAGAGAAAGTGCATCCGCATGGTGCAGTAGTAATATGCAATACCAAGGATGGTAGGTCCTTTCAAGTCGAGGAGACACTTCTGACCGACCCTGTCTATCATAAATGAATTAGAATTGTCTGGCTGAAGACATAAAACTTAGCGCTCTTGGGAGGCAACCCAACAGGTAAAGATTAAAATTTTTATTTTTAATAAGTTACTAGCATGCAGGTTTGGGGTATTTTTCCCAATCTTCAAGTTATTCAGCCATATCAAGGTCCAATATCAGGTAATGTCTCCTCTGTCCTATTATTGTTTTAATTTTCTCAACATTGAGAACAATGTTGAATTTAGGTATGGAGGTGAGATTATTTTTGATTTTTTCTGCCTAAAAAGATTTTTGTGCCTAAAAAATTAAAAAAAAAAAGGGTTTCAAATTTTTAACTCAAATTCTAATCTTTTTGGCTATAAAAACTCGGAATTGCTTTGACAATAGCTTTGAGTAAGGAATATGATAGCAGTTCTAGCTTGAGTTTTCGTCCCACCTATCTCCTGCTAACATAATAGAAGATGATTTAACACCTACACGTAAGCACATGAATAGTGGGTATATAAACTTGCAACTAATATGAATACTTTTAATCTTCTGGATAATTTAAAGTTATGTGTGTAATGAATACCTAAAAAAAATTAAAAATAAAATAAAATGAGTTTATTGTAAGTCTTCTCACTGAGTAACCGGAGCTCTTGCTTGGCAAGCAGCGAGTGTTCACGTAAAAAGATGAGGATGACTGAGATTAAACTCTGAGTGACTAATTCGGCCTTGGAGCCTAGTTGACTTGAGTTATTAAGCCTGTTAGGGTGTCTTTACACCTAGTGCCCTGAGCCATCTGGATCGGAAGTCATTGGCCTAACACTCGCTACATGGGTTAGCTAGAAAGCTTAATAAGGCTAGATATTGTACAAGTCATTCTTTCTAGCATTCAGTCTGATTAAAAGTTAAATCTTGGATGTTCATTACCATTTAACTCTAGAAAGTCTTAGAAATTAGAGTGATCATGTTGGAAGTAAGTGAAAACCACTCATTTATATGATACTATCTTGCACCTCACTCCATTCTTGACTTGTTAGCAGATAGATGGGGTATAATGGAACTTGAGTTAGAGTCTGCTTAAATATGATAGCAATAAGTCTCTATTGTCCTTGCAATTCTAGGTTCATACAATAATACTTGTTCAAATTTTGAGTTAAACATTGGAAATCCCTGTCTGATGAAGTTTGTGGGTAACTTCACTGCAAACCCTCACGAGACAACACTCGTCCACTAGGGTAACCTAGGGGTTTAAAGGCTTGTTGCACGTGCTAAGTGCAATCGTGATTCCCTACGAAAATGGGTACGTATCTCAGTTTTGTGTACTTAGCTTTAATAAAAAGTCATAAGTTAAACTACATCTTTTGCACTCTCATTTTATCGTTTGCTTGTTAATTGCTAGAGACTAGCAATAAGCTAGTTAGGAGGTGTGATGAGAGCACAAAAGTGTGATTTACATACTACTTAAATTAGTATTATTGCCAACAGATAACAATAAAATTGCTGATGAAATATTATATTTTTTGTTTGGCACAGGTTATCATTTAAATGTGTATTTGGTACAGATTGGGATGATTTATGATCCCAAGCCTAATCACGCTGGAGCATAATTGAACCTGGTCAAAGCACATTTGCACCCGAGCAGCACATGTCTACACGTCACAGTCTGTAGAATGCATTAGAATTCAAAATAAAGGAAGGTCATGTGTGGCTAGGGAAGTATTCTGGCGGCATGTTTTATCTTCAACTGTTCGAGCTCCCAGATCAGCCGCGAGGCATCCCGTGATTCTCCAGCATCAAGGCCCCGTGATTATTTCCTTCCGCAATTGTTTTCTTCAGCGCAATCCACCCGTCCACTTCGTCCCAGCTTCCTCCAGCGCTTGTCTGCCTCTTCCGCGTCAAAGCAGGCCCATTTCCTTCTCCGTTTCAGTATCCCAGCCATCTGCATCTCTTCCCGAGTCCGTGATCCCAGCGCCCCTCATCCGGATCCACGCCTTCCTCCTAGAATCCCCGCGTCCCCCTTCCGGATTCGAGACCTCCTCCTCCGCCTCTGCTTCCGCCCGTGATGCATCCAAGGATCCAGCCATTCTTCTGGATTCGAGACGTCCTCCCATCTCGAATTAGCGTCCGCGTTCCTCCCGGCTTCTTCCGCCCGTTCCAGCTGCATCCAGCATCATGCATGATCCCAGCATCCATGTCCCAGCCATCCGCATGCAAGCCTCCCGCCTCCGTCTGCCTCTTCCGCGATGCAGCAGCGGCGGATCTGCGATCAAATCTCCCTGCATCACGCGTCCGTTCCGAGACTGAGGTTCCCAACATCCCGGACGACCCCCTCTTCTGCAATCTCCCAGCGCACGAGCGTCCGTTTTTCTAGCCTTCCATGAAGCACCCAGTGTCCGCCTCTTCTTCCGTTCGCATTCACTATGCGTCTGCAGCTCCTTCCATTCCAGCGTCCCAGCGATTCCACGAGTGATCCCCACGTCCGCTCCCCCTCCTCTAATCAGGGATCCATCGCTGGCTGAGGGGGATCTATATAAGGGCATCATTCTCGGCTGGGCGAGGGGAGGGGGAAAAGGAGGAACAAGAGAGGAGCTCCGTTTCAAAGAAAAAAAAAAGTAAAGAAGAGAGAAAGGGAATAGGGGAGCTCTATTTCAGAGAGAGAGAGAAAAAAAAAAGAAAAGAAAAAAAGAGTTCATTTTCTTATTTATTTTTATGCAATCTATGTTCTAAATTTCAGTTTAATTCCTGTAATTTATTTTTTATGTACTGAAAATCTTATTTAAATGTTTTTCTTTGCTGTTTGACCGCTACTCTGCATTAGATTTTAATTACAAAGTTTTCTTTCTTTCCTTTGTTTATTCTTGAATAGAAAACTAGCTCTGGTTGGTTAGAGATGAATCTAATATCCTCAAGAAATTATTTTTAAAAAAAGAAAAAAATTTAAATATTTTGATAAATCTTAATGGAATTTCTAGTTTTTATTTGTCTGCTCCAATCGTCTTTCTGTGGATCGACCTCCTACAATCACTATTCATCAAGTAGAGGATGGTAAGAGTAGTATAAAAATTTTTGTTTGTTGGTTAAGACTTTGACAACGACATCCTTTTTAAGTCACCCTCAGGTCTACAAGAAAGCCGACAACACTAGCCTTTCAGACCGAACCCAACTTTGATAGGTAAAAAGTGTGCCGATTTTGTTAGTCTATCCACTATAAGCCACACGGCATCATTAGAACTGGGAGTCTTTGGCAGTCTAGTTACAAAGTCCATGGAAATTTGTTCCCACTTCCATATTGGAATATCAAGGGGCTGAAGCGGCCCTGCTGGTCTTTGGTGTTCAGCTTTAACCTGCTGATATACTAAACATTATGCCACGAATTGAGCAATTTCTCTTTTCATGTTGTTCCACCAATACAATTCCATTAAATCTCTGTACATCTTGGCTCCTTCCGGGTGCACTGTATATCCAGATTGATGGGCTTCTTTAAGAATTTTCTGTTTAATTTCTAAATCCATAAGTACACAAATTCTATTCCGAGACCTCAAAGATCCATACTTATGTATCCCGAATTCAGATATATCTCCTGCTTCCACTAACTCCCTAATCTTCAATAACTGCTGGTCATTACCCTGGGCTGTTTTAATCCTCTCTATGAGTGTTGGTTGAACCTGCATATAAGCCAAATGAGTCCCTGAGCCAAGTACTCGGATCTCTAATTCAAGTTTTCTCACATCTTCCAAAATATGTCGTTGGCTAGTAATCAAAGTGGCCATATTTTCTATTGACTTCCTGCTTAAAGAATCTGCAACAACGTTAGCTTTTCCGGATGATAATTAATCGTTAGATCATAATCCTTCAATAATTCCAGCCATCTTGTTTGTCTCAAATTCAGTTCCTTCTGGGTAAATATATATTTCAAACTCTTATGATCTGTAAACACCTCACATCGTACTCCGTAAAGATGATGTCTCCAAATTTTGAGAGCAAAAATCACAGCCGCTAACTCCAAATCATGAGTAGGATAGTTTTTCTCATAAGATTTTAATTATCTGGAGGCATAGGCCACTACGTTACCATGCTGCATCAACATACAGTCGAGTCCCTTCCTTGAAGCATCACTATAAATTGTGAATCCATCATCACCTGTAGGTATAGTAAGAATAGGTGCTGTAACCAATCGCCTCTTTAATTCCTGAAAACCTCGTTCACAATCTTCAGTCCATTCATACTTAACTCCTTTTTGAGTTAGGCGAGTCAAAGGTATAGCTATAGAGAAAAATCCTTCTATAAATCGTCTGTAATAGCCTGCCATTCCCAGAAAGCTGCGAATCTCAGAAACATTAGTTGGCCTGTTCCATTGCACTACAGCTTTCACTTTTGCTGGATCCACAGAAATCCCATCTTCGGATATGATATACCCCAAAAATGATATCTCATTCAACCAAAACTCACACTTCTTTAATTTAGCATAGAGCTTCTCCCTCCTTAAGAGTTGAAGTACGCTTCGCAAATGTTCCTCATGTTCTTCTTTTCCTTTTGAATAAATTAAAATGTCATCAATGAATACCACCATAAATCGATCTAGGAAGGATTTAAATATTCTGTTCATTAAGTCCATAAAGGCTGCTGGGGCATTCGTCAATCCAAAAGGTATCACCAAGAATTCATAATATCCATAACAAGTTCTGAATGCAGTCTTGGGTACATCTTCCGCTTTGATCTTTAGCTGATGATATCCTGTGCGGAGATCAATCTTAGAGAAAACATGTGCACCTTGCAACTGGTCAAATAAATCATCTATTCGAGGCAAAGGGTACTTGTTCTTTATAGTGACTTTATTTAATTCTCTATAGTCAATGCAGAGTTTCATGTTTCCATCTTTCCTTTTCACAAAGAGCACTGGAGCTCCCCAGGGTGACACACTAGGTCGTATAAAATCCTTGTCCAATAAATCTTGCAACTGATCTTTCAATTCTTTTAATTCAGCTGGGGCCATTCGATAAGGAGCTTTAGAAATCGGACCTGAACCAAGTACAAGATCAATAGTAAATTCAATTTCTCTGTCCAATGGCAATCCTGATAACTCCTCGAAAAAGACGTTCGAAAATTCATTCACTATAGGAATATCCTCTATCTTTAATTCATCTTATTGTATATCAATTACTGAGGCTAGATAACCTGTGCATCCTTTCCTTAACATTCGTCCAGCTTGCAAAGCCGAGATAATACGAGGAAAAGCAGTTCCCTGGTTCCCACAAAAACTGAATTCCGGTTCCTCCGGAATTTGAAAGTTTACACTCTTGCCATGACAGTCTACTGAGGCATGATAGGTAGAAATCCAATTCATCCCCAGAATGACATCAAAATCCCGCATATCAAGTACAATCAGATCCACAAGCAACTCCCTATCTATTATTTCAATTTTACATGACTTGCATATGACATCAGTGCTCAACATACCGCCTACTGATGTCTCCACATAGAACTTAGTGGTCATAGATTCACACAATATGTCATGTGTTTTGACAAAGTTTGAGGATATGAATGAATGTGTGGCACCAGGATCAAATAAGACATAAGCATAAATATCGGATACAGGAATAGTACCTATCACCACCGCATTAGAAGCCTGTGCATCATGCTGTGTAAGTGCAAATACTCTTCCTTGAGTCTTTGGCCTCTAGCTTCCTTCCATTGCTCGAGTAGATTTATTCTCGTTTCTTTGTGGGCAGTCTACAATTTTATGACCTTTTCTGTCCGCAATGAAAACAAGAACCCGTAACCCAAGGACAATTTGCAAATTCATGATTACCGCCACATCTTGAACACTTTCCACTCTCATTTTTGAGATTTATATCTTTATTTGGCTTCTAAGCTGGATTCTTGAATTTTTTGTTTCCCCCTTTAAATTCAGCAGGTCTGTTTCTTTTCTTTTGGTTTCTTTCCCTTTCAGCAAAAGCTTCGTTGACTTCCCTTTCAACGATTAAAGCTTTATTCACCACAGCTGCGTAGGTAGTCAACTCATAGGGTACCACTTGCTTCCTAATTTCAGTCTTCAATCCCATCTCAAACTTGTGCACTCGGTCTTACTCGTCCTCTACCAATTTCGGAACAAATTTGGCTAGCTCTGTAAATTTGGATTCATATTCGGCCACTGTCATACCCTTTTGCTTCAAATGGATAAATTCTTATTCCTTCTATGTCCTTACACTCCGAGGGAAATATTTTTCATAGAATGCTTTTCGAAATTTATCCCAAGTGAGATATTCCCCATCATGCTCAAATTTATGCTCCAACATCTACCACCAATTAAATGCTTCTCCTTGCAACATGTATGATGCAAACAAAATTTTTTCATCATCCCTGCATCTTAAGACAACAAATGCTTTTTCCATCTCTGTAAGCCAATTATCTGCTTCCAAAGATTCTGTAGTCCCCTTGAAAGCTGGAGGAGCTAGCCTCTTAAATTCAGCTATACTACTATATTGTTCATACTATTCCCCTCGTCCTTGCTGTGGCTGTGTCTGGAGCAACTGCGCTTGTTGTTGGAGCAACTGTTGTTGCACCTGCTATTGCATTTGCATAAGACCCACTATGGTCTGCATAACCTGGCCTAAGCCCGGTTCCTGTTCCGTTTGAGGGCTCACAACTCCCTCCTGCTGAGGGATACTCCCAATCCATTGGGGTGTGCTGTCAGCGTGCCAGTTCGGTGTCTCATTCGCAGCACCAATAGTAGTCTTTTTCATCCGACGTGGAGGCATCCTGACCTATATGCATCAAATAACAGCAGACTCATAAAAAAACTCACCGAATTAATTGATTTTTTTTTTAAGAATAGTCATCACATTCTTCACACCTAACGTCCCAATGTTCCTAGTGTCTACCCACCTACACTCATATCGTGTATGATTCTTTGTCTTAAATTCTATCCACGTTTGCTCTAATACTACTTAAGTTGTCATGCCCCTAGCCCGAAATCGCAAGCCGAGGGTCGCGCCAACCGCCGTACACCCGTAGGAAACTCTCTCCACGAGCATGCAAGGTATCTTAACCAAACATCTCAATTATATAAATCTAAAATAATTTAACTGAATAAATGCAATCTTATTCCATCGACTAACTCAAGTCATCAGGTCTCACAATTCTAAATACGCAGCGGAACAATAATTTACCAACAAGCAGAAACCTAGTTCTTAAAATAACAAAACCTTGCAATGTCCAGCAATCATAATAAATGTCCAAAATAACAGATCAACTTAAATAACCCTAATCTAAGATAACTTGTGCCACGATCCTTAAATAAACCTAGTTCTTAAAAAAACAAAACCTTGCAATGTCCAGCAATCATAATAAATGTCCAAAATAACAGATCAACTTAAATAACCCTAATCTAAGATAACTTTTGCCACGATCCTTCTAGTCGCTCTCCCATTTTGGAACCCCAATAGACTAGTTCTCAGAATCTGTAAAGCAATAAGAAATTGTATAATAAGCTAAACAACCCAGTAAGTAATGAACACTCTAACCAGATAAATCAAGCAATAATATGTAGAAAATAAATATATATGCAGTTCCGAGGTACAAGTCAAATATTTCTTAAATTCTTAAGATTCTTTTCATGGTTTCGAAATTCTTTCACATATTCAATTCATCTTGTCGATCCTGGACTATGACCACATGTTTCCTGTGGCAGGGTTATCAACACCGACTAATCTTCTTGCGGTGAGTCCTTCAGGATAGTCAATTGCCAACGTATCTGCCCCCATTGGCGGGGTCCTCAACATAGCCAGGTCGAAGTTCAATTAGTTCTCTATTTCATATTTCAGTCATGAAAATATGTAGTGTCAAAACCAAATATCGTTCATATCTTAATTTCTTTCAATTTATCAAATTCAACTCAACAGCCAGGAACTATGGCCACATGTTCCCTATGGCAGGATCATATCACCGACTATTCTTCTTGCGGTACCAATGTATTAGCCCCCATTGGCAGGGTCCTCAACATAGCCCGACTGCAAGTCTGAATCTATTTCAAGTCATTATCTTTTCTTACATTATGTTCAGTGTTATAGGCCGAAAGGCATAATGTCAGAGCAATTAAAGACAATTCAAATCAGAAGCAAATACGTTCAATCAGAGTCATACAATATTCTAAAAATATACAAATAATCCATGCATCAAATTCGAAATCATGAATAATTCGATTCGTAAAACATATATATAGTTGCCGATAAATCTAGAAAAGAGGTTACATCATTTACCTTGCGAACGCGATCCACAACAAATCTAATTAATTTCACAAATTCCTCGCAAAACTAATATTCAAAAATCGTATTCTTCTTTTAAAATTCATCACAATATATGTATACAAAGACTTAAATTTTAATATCCTCCCATGGCTGGTCCTGCAAGAGTGCCTAGCACCTCGAGTTTGGGTTCATACCCGTAAACCACCCTCTCTCTTTATTATTATTATTATTATTATTTTCTTTTCTTTTTCTTCTTTCTTCTTTTCTCTTTTCTTTTTCCTTCTTTTCTCTTTCTTCTTTCTTCTTTTCTCTCCCGACTCCCCTCTTCTCCTTCGGCGAAACAGGGGATTCGTAAGCCCCCGCCGCCCCCTCTTCTTTCCTCTTGATCGAACCCAAGGGCGGCCGCGGTGGCCGGCCTTGACAGCGGCAGGAGGTGGCGGAGCAAGCATGGCCACCCCCAGCGTCTGGCAGCAGCGAACACGCCGATGGCTAGAGCAAGCCGTTTTGGATCCAAATCTAGCGATTGGCCGGCTCCAACCCACAACACGTCATGGCCAAGCATTGAGAGAAGAGGAGAGGAAGGCTAAGGATTCTTACCCCTGCCCCGACGAAGTTCCGAAAGGGCCTCTGGCACTAAGAGAATGCCAAGCCTTGGAGGATTAGGAAGAAGGGTAGAGCTTTTAAGGGGTCAAGGTCATGCACCCCTCCTTTTTCTTTCCACTAGATGCTTGATTAAAAGAGGACCAGAGAGGAACTGTTGGGGGAAAGAAGAGAGGACACGCTCAGGAAAAAGAGGACGTGCTATGGGCTTTCGTGGAGGAAATCAAGAAGCGAGGGATTTCCAAGAGCAATATTGATATTTTTTAAAAAATAATTTCATGCAGCCACAATATTCAACTTGGGGGTCCGAATCTGCAGGAAGCGAGAATAGGGGTGGCAATTCGGTCAGGACGAACATAAACGGATTGGGTCAGATACAGGTCGGATCAGAAAACCATAAATTTGAGCCTGATCTGTTTATTAAACAGGTCAGAAATTACAACATGAACCTGTCATGTTTAATAAACAAGTAATCCGACCTAATTCGTTTAACCTGTTTAATTCAAACCACATCTAGAACAATCAAAATCGTATCTTTCGCTTTACTGCATCAATCAACCAAATATTAAACACAAAATCAACAAAAGAAATACAGATAAAGAAGAATTTAGTAGTATTTCTTTCATTTCTTTCGCCGATCATAGAAAATAATAAGCAACAAAGCCAAGCATACGGAGGAGTGGAAGGGAGAAGGAGGCAGCAAACCCTAACCTTCCGAGGATCTGGGCGAGGGTATTGATGTAGCTGTCAATGATCTTGTCTCGGGTGAGGCTAGGGTCAGGTGGCTCCATGACGACGAGCCAGTGTTCGAAGTCACACCCATCGAGGAGAATCGTCTCCTTAGGCGGCCGGTTGCTCCAATTCGGCGACGGGTTGTTAAGGGACGATGTCATTGGCCAGGTTGAGAAGCACCAGACCTCGCCGAAGCAGCCGCCGGCGACGGGGAGACAGAGGGAGTCGATAAGGGAGAGGAGAGTACGGAGGCGGAGGAGAGAAGAAGAAGGACAAGCGAAGGCGAGAGCTCGAGAGGCGAAGGATCGGGAGAAGAGGAGGGGAGAGAGGGAGACGGAGGGGAGCTTCAAGATTAACGCTCGGCCCACCATTGGCGAAATCCTACCCCTAACGGAGAAGGAGGAGAACCTAGGAGAGTGAGAGCACGAAGGGGAGGAACCCTAGAGGTACCGGCGGTGGCTATGGATGATGGAGGGGTTTTGCGTTAAAGGGGTTTTACCGTGTATTCTTCCAGAAATGTGTTTTCTATTCTACCAACATTTCGCCTTAAAAAAATATATATACTTGCTACCTTCTAAAATTCACCCAAAGTCATGCTCCAAATATTATTATATTAAACGGGTTAAACGGGTCAGACATCTAAAATATGTATCCCACCCAATTAATAAACAGGTTAAACGGGTCAACCTATTTACGACCCGAACCTGTTTACGACCCGAACCTGTTTAGGCCAAAGCCAAACCTATTTATGGCTGGTCGAACATGGATCGGGTTGGCGGGTCGGATCATATTTTGCCACCCCTAAGCAAGATGAGGTAAGCTTTCTGAAACCATATTTTGGAGGGCTCCAATGTAGTCCACAATTACTTTTGTCCTACAGGCAAATGCTCAAAATTCAGCTATTAGACCTAAAATCACTTCTCTGAACACTTCATATATATATATATATATATATATATATAGAGAGAGAGAGAGAGAGAGAGAGAGAGAGAGAGAGAGCATAGATCCATGGAAAATTTCAAAATACAATGTTCATTATGTCAAATTGTTTCGAGGCATATCGTACTTCCAAGAACAACTTTATTTAAACACCCTAATTCTAGCCAGTGAATTTGGAAAGCTGAAAATTAACCAACTTGAGTGAACTCACAATTATTCTTTGGCGCTTCTTACCATGTCCTTCTCATGCTAGCATCCCGCTTTTCTTTGCATATCAATGCACAATGGGTCTATAGTCGTTAGTACAGTCCAGAGATTGTACTAGAGATCATTGCAATGATCAGCAAAAGTTCTTAGGATGATCATGGGCTCTGGGGTGTGAACAGTAATTACTTAGTTATATCCAACTGAATTCATGAGTTGCAACTGATTGCCCTCGGAAAACAGAACAATGACAAGCTCGAGCAACGCAACAGCATAATTGGCGACCCTTCCGTAACCTATGTGGAAAATCTTGAACCTTCGATCCTAAGGGTGGCCGAAGGAACCAGTCCATTTCCGAGTTGATGTATCCGTCACAATATTATAGAAGACAATGGCCATTCTTTAGAAGTCAAAAGTGGAAGACCCAAGTCAATGGCATCTTGGGATATTTCTACCATGACAACCATCACGGCCCTTTCAAACCCGTTCATATTGATCCCATTGGCCTGGCATCTGTGAGGTTCCTCCCGTTCCCCTTGGCTCGATGGGATTGCTTTCTGCTATAAATTGCGATCCCGTCCCCTCCTCCCTGCAAGCAAAGAGAAGCTCCTTATCCTTATATAAACAAAGATTATTGTAAGTTGATCATAGAAAGAAACATAAACGGAAAATGGGGCGAGGGAGGAAGTCCTTCTTTGCCTTTCTCGGCTTCAAGAGGGTTCACCATAAGGGCCTGGAGGAAGAGGTGAAAGCAAAGAATCCAAGGAGGGCACAGGAGGGAGTGAGGCAACCAAGAAAGGGCGATGACGCAGAAACGGAGACAAGGCAACCAAGAGGAGCTGGACGAAGCAACGACGACATAGACAGGAAAGCTATAGCCTTCATAGAGAAACAGCACAGCCGAATGGATCCCCTTGAGCAGAAAAAGAAAGTAGTTCGTGAGTTACCCATTATGTGACCATCGTGTCATCCTTGAGACGCTATCATTTCGTATGCCTCTACTTTGTCGCTATATAGCTTTACTGGGTTTCGATCACTAGATAGCCCTAAAGAGTGATATTTGTCTTGTTAGAAATAAATGATGGGAGACAATGGTATTAAAGTTATGATTGTATTGAGTCCATATTTTCTTTCATCTGAGCATATATATATATATATATATATGGTTGTGTAAGGCTGGTTTAAGAACTCATCTTTATTTTAAAGAGAAGAAATGGAGCAAGGAGTAGTCGTATGGTATATAAAATCGAGTAAGATAACTGTCTTCTTCACGTATAATTCATACTGATTAAAGGAATTTCAGGAATTCAACAATAAAGATAATTAAGGGATTGATGTATTTCTATTGACAATCTCAAGTGAATTTTAACGGCCTTAGCATTTTCTGATTAATTTTTTTGCTTAATGATTAATATACTTTTACATAATTGGTATAAAAGGAGTAAAATGGACAAAAGAGGCAGCAACGTAATGGAGATAAAGTACGATGCTTTGTTTTAATCCGTAAAAGAATCATGTGCTCAACAGCAGCTAATTCTGCTGACGATGGCAATGATCACGCTAATGATGGTAATGGAGATTATTTTTAAGGAATGACAAAGTTTAGGCGCATATAGAAGGGTTTAAAGTATAACCAGTGAGCTTATGAGGTAAGAATTGTGACAAGAGAGTTATCTTGTAGAAGGAACATAGGAAAGCTAATCTAGATAAGGGGACTTAAGCTGCAAGATCTTTCCTTTTCCAATTTCTCTCCTTGTTATCTATACCTTTATCTTCCGCTTTCTTTCGTTTCTTTCCCATCATGTTCTCACTTTACGCAGTGCATATGGCTGTCAGGTGATCGTTAAAAGCTTAGCTTTTCTAATATATGGCTCTTGGTTTGGATCTCGTCACAAGGACTAGTCTTAGAACTACACTGAGTTGGATGCCTTTGGTTGTATAAAATCTTTTTTAACACACACACACACACACACACACATATATGTATATTAAAAGAGGAGACAACCTACATTTCTTCCTAAATTTCATTATGGAAATTTAAAGCTAGTTTATAACTTTTGCTGATGCCCAAATCTTGCCTGACCATGTTATGAAGATCTGGAGGTATGGAGAGTACAGATCAACCTACTCAATCCACGGTGGTGGAAAACGGAGCACTAATATGCCATAGAGAGTCTCGCATCTACTCAAAAAGAAGAGAAAGGCTAACTTGGGGGGTTTCGGTGGGGCATCTTCGATGCTTAAGCTAGCTAGTGCTTTGGAATAATAGCAAGAAATAGCAAGAGAAGATATAATGCAAAGCATCAGAGTAGAGTGACCTTCTTGGATTGTTAGGCCTTGAGTATTTGGTCTGAAGAGCTCAGCCTAGAGTGTTTACCCTAGAATACTCTACCTGAGAGTTCACCCTCGGTCTTGGGAAGCTCGGCCATTGGAGATTTGACCATCGAGAGCTTGGCTATATGAGGCTCGGCCAGGGAGTGCTCAGCTATAGTGCTCGGCTTGGGAGCTCAGCCTCAACCTTTAAGAGCTCGGTCTTTGAGAGCTTGGCCATCTGAGCCTCGGCCATCGAAGGCTCAGCCATCGAAAATTTGGTCGTAGGAGGCTCAGCCTAGGAATGCTCAGCTTGGAAGCTAGGCTTGGAGTGCTCAACCTGTAGTGCTCATCGTGAAGTGCTCGACTTGGGAGCTCGGCTTTTGGGAGCTCGGCAATTGGAGGCTTCACCATAGGAAGCTCAGCCTAAGAAATCACCCTCGGCCGTTAGGAGCTCAGCTTTTAGAAGCTCGACCATCAGAGACTCGGCCATTGGAGGCTCGGCCATCGGGGGCTTGGCCATAGGAGGCTTGGCTTAAGAGGGGTCGGCAGTCACGCATCTCATGTGCACGACGCTTGAGTCTTGGGTGGAGATCAGCCTCGGCTTTTAGGAGCTCGACCTTTGGGAGCTCAACCATCGGAGACCTGGCCATCAGAGGTTCGGCCATCAGGAGCTTGGCAATAGGAGGCTTGGCCTAGGAGTGGTCGGCGGTCACGGATCCCGCGTGCATAGGTATCGGGTGGCACAGAAGGGCAAAATTCAGGAACTCGCATCCTGGTCTCCAAAGATGCGGGTCCCATACGTATGGTACTTATATCTCGGGTGGCATGGAAGGGTGGCCTCCAGAGGCTTGCATCCTAGCCTCCTATCTCATATGGAGAGGAGACAACATGCAGGGGCGGTCGTAGAAAAAGAGTAAGGCACAGAGATAGCTATGAGAGTTTGAGAGCCTCCCCATTGGAGTCTCTTCCTATGAGAGCTTGTTGCCACCTATGTTTGGGAGCCTTTGGTTGTTCCTTCCTGCCTTTTGCAGTCCCTTGGCATTGCTTATATAGAGGAGGGAGGGTGGATCCATTATAATTTAGAGGTGAAAACCAAGAGATCGCCATAAACCCCTTCCTTATTTAGATTCAAATTTACCGTAGTCTCCTTCCTTGTGTGGACCCTGCCAAGAATTCAATTTTTTTCAAGTTTAAATATTTTCAAAATGATCGCCAGGTATCATCCCATGATGGATGGATTAGATTTAGAAAACATCATATTCCCCCTACTTCTAAGTTCGAGTTGTTATTTCAGCTCAAGTGAAGGAAGTAGTCAAGCTAGTTAACTGTAAATAGGTTCGGGCTCATCTTGCATTGCCAATCATTTAAAGTTATGGGTTGAGAGTGCGATCATATAGACAAACCTCAGCTGGTCATTAAGCTCTTCTTTTTTTTTTGAAAGCTATTGGGGCCGACTTTTTATGCTGAGAGCTATGAAGGTCGGCTCTTCGACTTGCTGCACGTCAGCTTGCTAGAGAGATAGGCCACTTAAGTGCTTGCCCCTCCATTCTTAGCCTTGCTAGGCCAAGGTGGAGGACTTTGATATTTTCATGCGCAAGCTTGTATGTCGGAAATACTCGAAGGTTCAACTCTTAAGCTGCTGAGATCCGAATATGACATGCCTACCAACCAAGATGATGGAGATGGGCGTCTTCGGTTAGTTTAGACTTGTTGCCCAAGAAGACAACCCAAGAGGGGGGGTGAATTGGGTTTGGATTAATTCTCGACCAATTAAAAACTATGATTAGTAATTAACTAAATCTATTGCAAGCAAATTAGTTAAGTTACTAGATGAAGTGAATGAAGAGAGAGAGAGAGGACAGCAGCCAATACAAACACAAACCAGTTTATAGTGGTTCGGAGCTAACCCTTGCTCCTACGTCCACTCCACAAGCTTCACTTGGGAGTTCACTATAATCCCTTGGATTACAGCCGGTTGTTTTACAAGTTCACAACCCAACTTGTTGTTTTCCTGAGATCACAACGAACTCGGTCGGTTTTCACAGGCTCACCGACTAGAACCACCCGATTGTTTTTCCGGGATCACAATCGAACCCTTACACCGTTGGTTTTAACTTCGGCTCACCAACAAACCTTACAACCCTTGATTCAATCCCCTGATTGAATCAAGTAAGAAAACAGTTTGGGAAAAGATACAAGGAAAGCTTCTTAACAAGCAAATATGAATCAATATGAATAGAGTAAAGTTAGAAGCCCTCAAACAGATTTTGGAAGAGGAAGAAAGGGCTTCTCGAACTCTGAGTCTCCTCTTTGAGTGCACTGAAGATTTGATGTCAGAGGAAGAGCCTTGAATGCGAAGGAAAGACTTCTAGAAATGTATTGACTGCGTTTCTTCCTTCTTTTGCTTGTCTTTTCTCTCAATAGACTTTTGGTAGTTGGAAAATACTTAATGCACAGATGGAGTAACTCTCTTAATGTCTACTACTGTTCACTCTGTCTATTTAAGCAGTCCCTCTTGAAAAATAGCCGTTAGACACTGATTTGTGACCGTTCTGCACAGTCTGCACCTCCTGACAATATATCCGTTGGGGTCGGAGTCGACTCGCTCAATCTGGAGTCGATTCGGCTGTTGCTGGAGTCGACTCATGCTTTATTGGAGACGACTCGCCCACTGTTCAGGATTTGAATTAAAGTACTGTCCCGTCCTGAAGTCGACTCGGGCCAAACCTGGAGTCGACTCGCCAAGATTTGGAGATGACTTGGCATTTTGGAGACGACTCGTTCTCAGAATTCCAGAGATCTATTTTTCTGCATTTCTTTCTCGAGTCGACTCGGATCATCTTGGAGTCGACTCGGCTCTCAGAGCCCGAAAACTGATCCTCTGTCTTTCGAGTTGAACTGCCTCGGAGTCGACTCGGATTATCTTGGAGTCGACTCGGCTCTCAGAGCCCGAAAACTGATCCTCTATCTTTCGAGTTGAACTGCCTCGGAGTCGACTCGCACTTTGTTGGGTCGACTCGGCTGACTTGGGGTCGACTCTCGTATTCTCGGAGTCGACTCGTTCACAGAGTCACTTTGTTTGGTTTTCTGCCTTTCAGTCTGCTTCCCTCTGAGAGTCGACTCTTGCATGTTTAGGAGTCGACTCGCCAAACGTTGGAGTCGACTCGGTAACAGGGTCTAGAAAATACTTCTCTGTCTTTCTGTCTGTTACTCCTTGGAGTCGACTCGGAACCGTCGGAAGTCGATTCGGCAAGCATCGGAGTCGGCTCGAAATCATCGGAGTCGACTCGATGACAGGGTCTGAAATTCATTTTTCTGTCCTTCTGTCTGTTCTCAATCGGAGTCGACTCGTAGTGTACCGGAGTCGACTCGAGCTTGTGCCAGAACCTCTGAAACACTTAGAGTTGACTCGCAATCTTCCGAAGTCGACTCGAGCTTCAGACTTTGGCTTAATTGTGTTCAACACTTAGCCAAATGACTTTGAACAAAAGCTCGATGCTCTTAAAGATAAATTCACATATATTTGCCTGAAACACTAGATTGAATTCATTAGTACAACATGAAATATACTCAAATGCTTTGAGCTCATCAAAATCAAATGGGGGTATAACCAATCACTCCACAATCTTTTCCTTTTTGATGATGACAAAACATTGAGTATTTGTAAAGTAAATTGCTCAACCAAAAGGTGATATATAGTAAAGTTTTGAAATGAATTCAAATGTCTAGTCATTTAATTTATCCAAAATTGAAGGGTATGAATCAGTAAATCCTGAAATTAGAGCCCTTTCATTTGGAATTATATAAGCCTTCATATCATGCAATCAATTGTTTGGCTTATATATGTTTAATGAATTTGCTTTCTTAAGATTTCAGATTCTCCCCCTCAATATATGCATTCAATTTTGTTTAGGTTCTCTGAATTTTCTTTTAATGTCTTAAAGCTTTTGAGCTTAAATTCTTACTTTCAGAGAAAAAATCTGTCAATTTGTTCTTGAGCATGATTCAACTAATCTCCGAATATCCCTTGAATAGATTCTGGAGATTACTCCTTGAGGAGCTCCAACAGAGAGATAATGAGCCTCGAGGTATCGAATCTACTAAGAACAAATTACTTTTTGCTTTAAGGATTTTCTTTTTAGTGATTCCCTTTACATTTCAATTCATCATATTTTCTCCCTCTTTTTGTCATCATAGCAAAAAGGTACAAAACACAGAAAAGTATAAGAACTCAAATTGTACAGTTTTGAAAGAAAATTTCTACTCATTGTATTAAAGTCAAATTTGAGTACAAGTGTGATTACATAACAGAAAAAGTCCTCAAGGGACTGTACATCATAAAAAAATACACTAGGGTTTCTTTGTAGTGGAGGATGTGACTCCCGTACTCAGTCTAGTATGTTTGATGACCAAGCTTATCCCCTCAGAGACGTTCCCTAGTTGTTCGATGATCTCCGAGATGGCCCTAGACTGTATCGAAGTGAGCTGGGTCACACTTTCTTAGAGGGTGTCAAGTTTGGAGATCAAGGCATTTGCTAGCCTTTCTGCACCCTGACTCTGGCTACCTAGCTCGTTTCTGATGCTATCTCGCATCTTCCTCGTGTCATCCTTTATGTCGCTAAGATTCCAGTATTGAGCTTGGATTAGGCTCCTTATGTTGTAGATTTCCTCCTTCAGGTCTGCTACCATCTTGGACACGGCTGCTAAGGAGGGAACGACATCAGAGGAGGGAGCACTCAGTGGACCTCGGAGCTCTCTCAATGAATCATCTTTCAGCTCCCTCACAATCTCCTGTCTCATCTTCCGGAGCTGCTCAATGCTGATCCGGACTTCTAAAGGTTGCTGAGGTGGTGAAGCTGTAGATGGTCCAGCAGAAGTAGATGGGAATGAAGGACCAGAAGTGGAAGAAAAAGTGGGAGGAGCTGTGTAGTGGTCCTAGTCATGATTAGGACTAGGTGAGTGATGAGTGGTAGGATCGGATGGTGTGGATGAAGATGTTTTCCTAACCCAAATATTTTTGACTTTATGGAACCCCATTCGGTGGAGAGTCCCCTCACCCATGTGATCAGTATTTCGAAGTGAGCGAGAGGGTTCCCCCTCAGGGATAGGGACCTCTAACTCCCTAAAGAAGAGTGTGAATAGCATGCCATAAGGGAGACTCAACCTAGGTTTATCTAGGGGTTCACAGATATATTTGTAGATGAGTTTGGGGAAGTTGATGGGAGTATCTTGGAGAATGTGGAACATCAATGCTAGGTCTCTCTCGGAGATGAAGTCAAACCTACCAGTTTTGGGAAAGAGAGTCCTAGAAATGATACTTAGGAGGAGCCGCATTTCAGCTAAAAGTTGATTTGCAAACACTTCCTCTATAGGGGATTGAGGTGGGCTCCCTAAGATGGCCGTAAGGGCCTCAGTCCTATCATGGGGATGAGTGAAAAAAATCCCCTCTCGGGAGAGATGGAGGACTCGAGCAATGAAGTCCTCCAAGATGAAAATAGGGACATTCGCTATGGTCCCCTGGATACCACCGCTACCTCGTGCGACAGTCCCATAAAATTTCCTAACTAACCCTGGGTAGGTAAGGAGGTCCAGTGAACAGAAAAACTCTAAGCCCTGGGCCCTAAGACGATGCTCTAAGGTGAATCCTTCCTGGGAGAGGAAGTCAAAATTGACTTTCCTTCCGGTAGAGACTGCCCTCCCGGCGCACGGACGCGAGGGAACCGGCCTAGGCGGGGAAGGAACCGGAGGTGGTGGCCTCACGGGTTCGTTCCGTGCCTTGGACCGTCGCTCGGCGCCGCTCGTGGAGAGAGGTCTCTTCCGGCTCGGAACAACGGCTTTCCTAGGCATTTTGACCTGAAACCCGAGGAATGGACAAGAAAAATGGAAGAAATCTCGAGGGAAAGGACCTAAAATGGGTCGGAGACGAGGTCGGAGATGACTCTAGGGTTTTGGAACAGTGGCGGCCGAAAATAAAAGTGAAGATTAAACGTTTCGATTAGGGTTAAAAATCGGATTTCCGACCTCGAGTCGACTCTGGTATGTCGCGAGTCGACTCGACCTCGAGTCGACTCCTAAATATGCGCGAGTCGACTCGCCTACGAGCCGACTCTAAAATCTATTCGAGTCGACTCGAACTCTGGCACATAACCAAAGAATTCAGTTAATTCCATGCCAAAGGAGAGAGATATAGGAATCTTTATAACTTAAGGAATGATTTAATGACCATAGACGTGAAATCCTATATCCAAAGCTAATCATCAAAATCAATGAATTATAGGGGAGTATCATAAGAATGGATCAATCACTCCTAACCCTCTTCTAAGAATACAAAATCGATCTTCACTTAAGGGTTTTGTGAAGATATCAGCAAGTTGATCATCAGTGCAAACAAATTCAAGCATTACATCACCATTTAACACATGATCTCTTATGAAGTGATGCCTTATTTCAATATGTTTAGTTCTTGAGTGTTGAATTGGATTTTTAGTTAGATTTATAGCACTTGTATTAGCACAATTTATGGAAATCTTATTTTGTTTAATGCCATAATCTTCAAGTTGTTGCTTGATCCATAAAATTTGAGCACAACAACTCCAGACAGCAACATATTCGGCTTCCGCCGTAGATAGTGCAACCGAGTTTTGTTTCTTGCTAAACCAAGAGATTAAGTTTTCTCCTAAAAATTGGCATGACCCGCTGGTGCTTTTTCTATCAAGTTTACAACCAGCGAAGTCAGAATCAGTGTACCCTATTAAGTTTATGCTTGATTCTTTAGAGTACCATAAACCTATGGTTTTTGTTCCTATTAGATATTTAAAGATTCTCTTTACTGCAATTAGGTGTGATTCCTTAGGATTAGATTGATACCTAGCACACATGCATACACTAAACATGATGTCAGGTCTACTTGCTGTAAGATATAGTAATGAACCTATCATACCTCTATACAGCTTTTGATCAACTGACTTATTTGATTCATCTTTGTCTAATTTGCATGATGAGCTCATGGGTGTGCTGATAACTTGTTTCCATCCATGTCAAACTTCTTTAGCATTTTCTTGATGTATTTAGCTTGATTGATGAAAATCCCTTCCTTGGATTATTTGATTTGAAGTCCGAGGAAGTAGTTCAATTCTTCCATCATGCTCATCTCAAATTCACTCTGCATTAACTCAGCAAACTCTTTGCAAAGACGATTGTTAGTAGCACCAAAAATAATATCATCTACATAAATCTGCACTACTAACATATTTTTGTTTTTCTTTTTCAAAAATAGAGTTGTATCAACATTTTCTCTAGAAAATTCATGGTCTAATAGAAATTTGCTAAGTCTTTCATACCATGCTCTAGGGGCTTGTTTTAGACCATAAAGTGCTTTGTTTAGTTTATAAACATGATTGAGGTATTGATGATTCTTAAAACCAGGAGGTTGTTCTATATAAACTTCCTCATTAATATACCCATTCAAGAAGGCACTTTTTACATCCATTTGGAATAACTTGAAATCTTTATTGCATGCAAATGCTAGTAACAATCTAATTGCCTCAAGTCTAGCTATAGGAGCAAAAGTCTCATCAAAATCTATACCTTCTTCTTGATTATAGCCCTTTGCTACTAGTCTAGCCTTGTTCCAAATCACAATTCTATTTTCATCAAGTTTATTTTTGTATATCCATTTAGTTCCTATTATTGAGTATTCAGTGGGTCTTTCAACTAAGTTCCATACTTTATTCTTGTAAATTGGTTAAGTTCCTCTTGCATAGCATTTATCCAATTTACATCACTTTCAGCTTCTTCTATGTTTTTAGGTTCTAAATGTGAAACAAATGCAAGATGATTATTTAAGTTCCTAAGAGAGGCTCTAGTTCTAACAGGTTGAGATGGATCATCTAAGATTAATTCTTTAGGGTGACCATGAGCATACCTCCAAACCTTAGTAAGCCCATGATCAACAATTACCTCTTGGTTTGTTGATGTATCTCCAATCTGCTTTCGGTTCATTTTCTTGTAATGTCATGTCATTCATCTTTTCCTCAAGTATCCCTGCATCATCATCAAGAGCTACTCTCTTGCTAGAAGAGACATCATTAGTATCATCAAAAACAACATGTATAGACTCTTCAATAACAAGGATTCTTTTGTTGAAGACTCTATAAGCTTTACTTGATGTAGAATATCCCAAAAAGATACCTTCATCAGATTTGGAATCACATTTGCCTAAGTTATCTTTGCCATTATTATGAATGAAACACCTACACCCAAAAACATGAAAATAGTTTACTTTGGGCTTTCTATCTCTCCAAAGTTCATAAGGTGTTTCCTTTATAATTGGTCTCAATAAAATTCTATTTAATATATGACATGATGTGTTAATGACTTCTCCCCAAAAGTACTTAGGGAGGTTACTTTCACACAACATGGTTCTAGCCATTTTCTCTAGGGTTCTATTTTTTCTTTCCACAACTCCATTTTGTTGTGGTATCCTAGATGCAGAGAAATTATGAGTTATTTCCTTTTTACTACAGAATTCATCAAATAGATGATTTTCAAATTCCGTTCCATGATCACTCCTAATAGCTATAACTGAAGCATTTCTAGAGTTAGTTACTTCCTCATGAAATTTCTTAAATACTGAAAATGCTTCATCTTTATGAGCTAAAAATATGATCCATGTGTATCTAGAAAAATCATCTACAATGACAAGACCATACTTATTTCCACCAAGGCTTGTGGTTCTAGTTGGTCCAAAAAGATCCATGTGAAGTAGTTCAAGGGGTCTAGCAGCAGAGACACAATTTATGGATTTAAAGGAACTTCTAGTTTGTTTGCCATATTGACATGCTTCACAAATTTTATTTTTCTCAAATTTTAACTTTGGCAAACCAATCACAGAATCTCTTTTAACTAATTTTGATATTGTATCCATACTTGCATGACCTAATTTACGGTGCCATAACCAACTTGCATCATTGACTTTAGAATCACTAGCTACTAGGCAACGGCTATTATTGGCGAGATCTTCAAGATCTACTACATAAACATTGTCACGTCTTATTCCTTTGAATACTAAGCTATTGTCAATTGAGTTGGTTATGATGCATGGAGATGGCTTAAACAGAACATCAAAATCTCTATCACATAATTGACTAACGCTAAGTAAGTTATGCTTAAGACCATCTACAAATCGTACATTATCAACGAAGGTTGAAGAGGTGATTTGTACTTTACCTATGCCAACGATATGACCTTGGTTATCGTCTCCAGAAGTCACAGCACCTCCCTTTTTAGGCTCTAGGATGAAGAATTGCACCTTGTCACCCGTCATGTGTCTTGAGCAGCCACTATCCAAGTACCAACAGTTTTTGTCGACCTTGACTGCAAGACACTCCTACACAAGGAAATCATATAATTTTAGGTACCCAAGTTTTCTTGGGTCCTTCAAGGTTAGCTATGTTGGTTCCTTTTGGAACCCAAACCTTTTTAATTTTTTTTTTAGCTTCTATTTTCCTATGGTCACACACATTAACTTTATGTCCTACTTTTCCACAGCAAAAACAGGTTATATTTTTAGTTTTACTTTTTCCAGCTTTTGCAAAAAAGTTTTTAAGAAACTTTTGCTTATTCTTAGGCTTATACCCTAAACCAGCTCTATTAAACACAGCTCGTTGACTGTTAAGAATCATCTCCAATTTTTCAGAACTATATGTAAACTTTTCTACAATAGGTTTGTATTTTTCAAGTTCTTTTGTTAACTTCAGTTTTTCTATTTTTAGTAAGTTTAAGTCTTTTGTAAAATTATCTTTTATAGTTTGGTTACTATTTTTAAGTTCTGAAACTTTCTTAGTTAGTCTTTCGTTATCTTTAATTAAGGTATTAGTTTTTTGAGTTAGCAATTGGTTGCTTGTTTTAAGTTCTAAGTTTTCTTTGATGATAGAGTCCTTGTCCTTAATTAATTTATCGTACTTATGAGTGTAAGATTGATTAGTTAGTTTCAATTCTTTATTTTTAAGGTTTATTGTCTTATATTCATCCATTAGTTCATTAAAAGAATCATATAATTCATCAAAGGTAAAATCTAAATGTGTTTCAGATATTACCTCATTATCATTTGCCATGAAGCAAAAATTTGCTTTTTTCTCTTGTTCCTCATCCGATGATGATGATGATTGATCGGAGTCTGTGAAGGTGGAGACAAGAGCTTTCTTCTTCTTGTATTTGCTGCCCTTCTTCAGCAAGGGACAGTCGATTCTGAAATGTCCCGGCTTCTTGCATTCATAGCAACCGATTTCCTCACTTTTCCTTTTCTTACCTTTGTCTTTGTTGTAGAAACTTGAGGAACCTCTCCTCTGATGAAAGGACTTCTTTCGGTTGATGAATTTTCTGAACTTTCACACGAGAAGAGCCTCATCTTCATCTTCCTCATTGTCTTCTTCTTCACTGCTGCTACTGCAAGAGGGATCCTTGTTAGAAAAAATAGACTTAAGGGCAATTACCTTTTTCTTGTGGGAGGACTCTTCTTCACTGTGTTGCTTCATTGTGAGCTCATGTGTCATCAAGGATCCAAGGAGCTCCTCGAGTGCCAGCTTGTTCAAGTCTTTGGCTTCTTGAATCGCCGTTACCTTGGCTTCCCATGACCTTGGTAAAGATCGAAGAACTTTCCTGACAAGGTCACTGTTAGTATAATTTTTGCCAAGGCTTTTTAGGCCATTGACAATATCAGTAAATCTAGTAAACATGCAAGTGATAGTTTCATTAGATTCCATTTTAAATAGTTCATACTTATGAACTAGCATGTTTATTTTGGATTCCTTGACTTGATTCGTGCCCTCGTGGGTCACTTCAAGTCTGTCCCATATCTCTTTTGCAGAATTGCAAATAGAGATTCTATTGAATTCATTATGGTCTAAGGCACAATAAAGTACATTCATTGCTTTGGCATTTAGTTGTGCCTTTCTTCTATCATTGTCATCCCAATCTTTTTCAAGCTTGGGTATAGTAATGTTATCTACATAAATAGAAGGAATGTATGGTCCATTAACTATGATGCTCCAAACATCATAGTCTTGGGCTTGGATAAATATCCTCATCCTAGCCTTCCAATAGGTGTAGTTAGTTCCATTGAAGAATGGAGGCCTATTGGTGGATTGCCCCTCACTAAGAGAAGATCCAAAAGGGGTTGTCATTTTGATCTTTTACTCTTTTAATATAAGAGCTCCGGTTCTGATACCACTTGTTGCCCAAGAAGACAACCCAAGAGGGGAGGTGAATTGGGTTTGGATTAATTCTCGACCAATTAAAAACTATGATTAGTAATTAACTAAATCTATTGCAAGCAAATTAGTTAAGTTACTAGATGAAGTGAATGAAGAGAGAGAGAGAGGACAGCAGCCAATACAAACACAAACCAGTTTATAGTGGTTCGGAGCTAACCCTTGCTCCTACGTCCACTCCCCAAGCTTCACTTGGGAGTTCACTATAATCCCTTGGATTACAGCCGGTTGTTTTACAAGTTCACAACCCAACTTGTTGTTTTCGCGAGATCACAATGAACTCGGTCGGTTTTCACAGGCTCACCGACTAGAACCATCCGATTATTTTTCTGGGATCACAATCAAACCCTTACACCATTGGTTTTAACTTCGGCTCACCAACAAACCTTACAACCCTTGATTCAGTCCCCTGATTGAATCAAGTAAGAAAAAACAGTTTGGGAAAAGATACAAGGAAAGCTTCTTAACAAGCAAATATGAATCAATATGAATAGAGTAAAGTTAGAAGCCCTCAAACAGATTTTGGAAGAGGAAGAAAGGGCTTCTCGAACTCTAAGTCTCCTCTTTGAGTGCACTAAAGATCTGATGTCAGAGGAAGAGCCTTGAATGCAAAGGGAAGACTTCTAGGAATGTATTAACTGCGTTTCTTCCTTCTTTTGCTTGTCTTTTCTCTCAATAGACTCTTGGTAGTTGGAAAACACTTAATACACAGATGGAGTAATCCTCTTAATGTCTACTACTGTTCACTCTGGCTATTTAAACAGTCTCCCTTGAAAAATAGCCGTTAGACAATGATTTGTGGCCGTTCTGCACAGTCTGCACCTCCTGACAATGTATCCGTTGGGGTCGGAGTCGACTCGCTCGATCTGGAGTCGACTCGGCTGTTGCTGGAGTCGACTCACGCTTTACTGGAGATGACTCGCCCACTGTTCAGGATTTGAATTAAAGTGTTGTCCCGTCCTAGAGTCGACTCGGGCCAAACCTGGAGTCGACTCGCCAAGATCTGGAGATGACTTGGCATTTTGGAGACGACTCGTTCTCAGGATTCCAAAGATCTATTTTTCTGCATTTCTTTCTCGAGTCGACTCGGATCATCTTGGAGTCGACTCAGCTCTCAGAGTCCGAAAAGTGATCCTCTATCTTTCGAGTTGAACTGCCTCGAAGTCGACTCGGATTATCTTGGAGTCGACTCGGCTCTCAGAGCCCGAAAACTGATCCTCTTTCTTTCGAGTTGAACAGCCTCGAAGTCGACTCGCACTTTGTTGGGGTCGACTCGGCTGACTTGGGGTCGACTCTCGTATTCTCGGAGTCGACTCGTTCACAGAGTCACTTTATTTGGTTTTCTGCCTTTCAGTCTGCTTTCCTCTGAGAGTCGACTCTTGCATGTTTAGGAGTCGACTCGCCAAACGTTGGAGTCGACTCGAATCCTTCTAGAGTCGACTCGGTAACAGGGTCTAGAAAATACTTCTCTGTCTTTCTGTCTGTTACTCCTTGGAGTCGACTCGGAACCGTCGGAAGTCGACTTGGCAAGCATCGGAGTCGGCTCGAAATCGTCGGAGTCGACTCGGTGACAGGGTCTGAAATTTATCTTTCTATCCTTCTATCTGTTCTCAGTCGGAGTCGACTCATAGTATACCGAAGTCGACTCGAGCTTGTGCCAGAACCTCTGAAACACTTAGAGTTGACTCGCGATCTTCCGGAGTCGACTCGAGCTTCAGACTTTGGCTTAATTGTGTTCAACACTTAGCCAAATGACTTTGAACAAAAGCTCGATGCTCTTAAAGATAAATTCACATATATTTGCCTGAAACACTAGATTGAATTCATTAGTACAATATGAAATATACTCAAATGCTTTGAGCTCATCAAAATCAAATAGGGGTATAACCTATCACTCCACAAGACTTCAGCTACCCTAGGCTCATTAGATCATTTTGGTGAATGGATCTAGTGAGCTTTACAGTTGCCTGGAGATTGCCATCTCCATGCAGGCCATCTCAACCTAAAGAGCTCGATTAGCTTGATTGGTCTTCAGTGCTCGGGCTGGTAGAACAGGAATGTGTCTTCACTTTGGTTGTCCCATCCTTGAGAGGTCAGTTAGCTCTTCAGATCTTCAGTGCTAGGGCAGGTATCCTCACCTAGGCTATCGCAACCAGAATAGACAAGTTAGTTCGCCAAGTCTTCATCTCGGAGGCTGGTAAAATAGAGGTGTTGCCTTCATGGAAGTTTCCTAAAGGCCCCCCTAGCTACGTAGACTTGCAGAATTGGGCTGTTGAATGGCTCGTCCAAAGAACAAAAGTGTTGGCCCTACAGAAGCTCCCCAAAGGACTGATGGAATTCCACGCGCGCCGCAGAAAAATTCTGAACGCAGCGGAAGGCATGCGCAAGATTTCGTTCATCGCATGAACTGAATTTAAAACACCGTTCATAGATAGATTAGGATTAAAAACTTTTTACATCATTAGGAAGATCAGATTTTCACCTTGTGGGGGTAGATGATCACCGCAAACTGATGATCGTGGTATTTGATGAAGGTTCGCTTGAAGCCGCACACACGTCCGGCCTCTACGGGAATCCACACGAGGTAGAGGACTGGTCAAAGCTCTCTTGCCTTTCCGGGGTACTAGCTCCCTTGCAGAGACAAGTTTTGATGGCTAAAATCTCCTCATTGAATCAACTCTTGATTGCCTAAGGGAGGAGAAAGAAGAAGGATGAACCAAGGAAGAAGATCAAAATCCCTTCGCAACCTTTTCCTTTGCTTGGCGTTGGAACCAAGAGGGGGAGGGAGGAAGGCCGCCAAGGCCTCTTCTTTTCTTCTCCTTGCTTGCGGCTGAAGACCAAGGGAAATGAGGGGGCTCATGGCTGAAGGGAGAAGGCTTGGAATGCCCTAGGTGCCGCCTCCTCTTCTCCTTTTAAAGTAGTTTGGAGCTCCTAATTTTTAGGAGCTCCAAGTCTATCTTCAAGGGGCGCCGGCCCCTTCATCATGCTGCACCAAATTTTCCAAAAGAGGAGGGGCTCACGCCCCTCCTTCTTGGTCATCCTAATCCCCCCTAAGGAGGATTAGGTGGCTCCTTATGGTCGAGTCCTAATCTAATTAGGCTTTAACCAAATTATGAACCAATTTGGGTTTTATTCCATGCAAGTCCTAATCCAATTAGGACTTTATTGAATCATGACTCAATTGAACTCTTTAATCCTAATCCAATTAGGAGTCATCTTAATTCATTAGATTAATAATTAATTAGAACTTAAGAAATCCTAATCCAATTAGGACTTATTCAATTTTAGTCCTAATCCAATTAGAACTTTAGAAATCCTACTCCAAGTAGGACTCTAATTTTAATTCAAAGTCCTAATCTAATTAGGACTCTAGGAATCCTACTCTAAGTAAGATTTGTTTCTAAGTCCAATTAATTAAATTCCATTATTCCTTCTTCAACTCACTAACTCTTAGTGGGTTAAATCAATTATCAATCAAATTGATAATTATAAATTATTTGTAATTTCTAATCACAATTCAACCATCGGATCAGTCAATACCTCTAATGTGTGTGACCCCATAGGTTTTATTATATCTGGTAGTGAGATATATTGCGATCTCTCTCACAATATCATTGAAAACTCCTTTCAATGGGTTGGAACAATTCCAAATCAGCTCACCAGGGATCATCGACCATCGAGATAGTCCCTGTGAGTCTCACTATCCACTAGTGACACCTAAAAGCATGTAGTGGATATCCAGCAGAATGAAATGATGAACTTTTAGGTACAGTTATCGTATGATACAGTCCTTCTATCGTGAATTCCTACAAAATGGAGGTCATGGATAACTCATCAAACCCCATCGTTTGTCATATTTATAGATTTATTTGACTTAAGTTCGAGAGTGGAAAACTCTTTCTCCACTGTACGTACTATTCGTCTTTTCCTGTCTAACTAAAAATTATGCTAAACAGATCGTTGTTAGAACTGACAAACAAAGTTTAAATTAATTTAACTCTTACCTGTTCTACTCGAAGAATAGCGGTTGTAAGAGGTCGATCCACAGGGAGGCGATTGGAGTTGCATAAAAATTAAAATGTTCACTCGGATTTGAAATCGATTTTTTTTTAATGATAAAAGAAAAACATTACGTGGGGGATGTGGAATGATTTTTAACTTGAAATTAACGGAAAGACAGTTACTTAAATTCGAAAAGCATTTATATATTTAATGGAAAAGAAAAGCCTTGGCATAAATTAAAATAAATGAAAAATAGTGCTAAGAAGATCAAAAGCCTAGAACATAAATTGCATAAAAAAAAATTTAATGTATTGCATCAAAAAAGAATTAAAAGATTGCATAAAAAAAAGCGAAAATTAAACTGAACCTAGAACAAGGATTTCATAAAAGAAAATTGATGGATTTCATAAAAAGAAAACTAATTACAAATAAAAATGGCAAATAGAGATCTAATACTCCTTCTACTTTGCAAATAAAATAAAGAAAATAAAACAAAAACAAATCTCTTCTCTCTCTCTCCCACGGTGGAAAATACTAATCCCCTCTTCTTCTTTTTTTTTTTCTTTCTTCTTCCCAAATGAAACAGAGTACTCACCTATTCCCTCTCCTTTGAACCAGCCGAGCCCTCTCCTCTCTTGGCCTCCACCCCCAACCGAGCTCCCCTGCTCCCTTGCCGATGGCTCCCTTATATAGATCCCCAGCAGGCACGTGGATGGATGGAATCACGGACTCGCTTGGGAGGAGCGTGTGTTGCTGCATCACGGAATGCGGTGGAGAGGGGCTGGCCGCAGGATCGACGAGATGGAAGAAGAAGGCAGACGCGATCAACAGGGCTTCACGAGCAGCTGGGATGGAGTGCTAATCCGGAAGCTTTGGAAGAGGAGGAGATGTGGATCCGGGCGCTGGAAGGAGCCGATCACGGGAGGACACCATTCACGGATGTGGTGCCGGCTTGGAGGCGGAAGGTGGGGACGCGCTGGGATCTGGGTGATGGGTTTCCTTCTTTGGGTGCCGGTTTGGGAGCGGGATCGTTGGGGAGGAGCCGATCGTGGAAGGGATCCGATGCGGATCGGCTGTGAATCGGGCGTTGCTGGGATCATGGAAGAGGGAAGTCATCCGGGATCTTTGCTGGGAGGAGCCGTGGAGGAGATGGACGCGTTGATACTGGGAATCCGGAAGAGGGTGGAGCCGAACACATCTTGGACAACGGGTGGCTGAGATGCTGATCTGGTGTGGTTCCTTGATGGCGAGAATCGGAAGAAATGAAGGCCTGCGGGATTGCTGGGAGCGTGATCGACGGGGTGACTTGCTGGCACGGTGGCTGGCACGGATGCGGGACCGCCGAGATCACGGAAGAGCTGGGAACGTGATCGTTGGGAGGAGTCATTCATGGAAGAGCTGGGATTTGGGGGAGGTGGATCCGTGGATGATGGGAATCGGGCGTGGTGGGGTGAGATGCCCGCTTGCTTATTTTGGAAGAGGGGCTGAAGCCGGAGGAGCCGATCTGGATCATTGGATGCGGATACGGAGATGCTCGCGATGTTGTGATGTATCGCGGGATGAAGTCAGGATGTGCAAGCCCTGAAAGATGCTGGCTTGACTTGAGCTCGGGCTGCCGGGCATTGGGCTCAAACCTAATGTTAATTGGTTTCTTAGATTACTGCACTCAAACAAAAATACCACGTTAATTAGTTAATTTTATTATTAATGATTAGCTAAAATACTAATTAAAATGGTCTGACGATTGCACTTTTGTGCTCTCATCACACCCTCCAACCAGCTTATTGCTAGTCTCTAGCAATTTAGTGCGACAATGATAAAATGAGAGTGCAAAAGTTTTATTTATTATATATATATAAATATACATGAACTAAGATAAATACTCACTTTCGTAGAGTATTACGATTGCACTTAGCACGTGCAACAAGCCGTTAAACCCCTAGGTTACCCTAGTGGACGAGTGTTGTCTCGTGAGGGTTTGCAGTGAAGTTATCCACAAACTTCAATCCCAAAATAAAATTTGTTTTATGAAATGAAAGTCTAATTTCAAGTACCTAACTGATAAGAATTTCAAAAGCACACAAGGTTTTAATTACTAAGTAGCCCAAATTTTAGGTTAGTATGCAATTTAAGTTGAAGTCATTAAGTTTTCCGTTAGGGAGTTGTAAGACTTATTTATACTTGAGTGCTCAGTGAAGTTTGGACCATGAACAAGCTAAGGTTTTGGATCTCCAAAATATCGCTAATATTAGTAGTTTCCAAGAATTGGTCGGACAAGACCTATTTGCTGATTCAAAATCATCTTTTCTGCAGGATTTCGAGAGCTGTGGATGTTTACTTTAATACCTCATGGGCTTTATCTATAATATTCCAGTTTACTCGAATTTTTGCAACGACGGCTTTCACACTATTGTCTTTCTTAAGGTCAAAATACAAATTTTTTTTTTTAACTTTTTTTTGAAACATGAAAATGTTTATATTGTGCACTTTTACTCCTATGATGATTCCTCCATGTAGCGAGCAATTAGTCGACAATTCTCACACCAGTTGGCATGAGGTGTCGGGCATCAAGACTCTCCTACGGACCTATGCTCGGGTTCCTCATCACAAGCCCGCTGACCTTTGATAATAGGTAGCCCTTTTCGATGTACCTGACTAAATCCACCAAATAGTTTTTTTTTTTTGGATCAGAAAAAGATGGTTCATCAGGATTCGAGGTTGCTACCATATTCTCAACACAATGTCGAACCTATACCTTAGAAAATGCAGGCCAGATGTGTTGTGAAATTCAAAGCACTAATTAGCTTACAACTCACTAAAAGAAACTTAATAAAAAGAACTCACTTTGCACTACTTCCGACTAGTCATTGGGCTCTTAGATTTTATATACCTTGTGTGTTGTAATTAATAATTTTTTTAAAAAAAATTAACTAAAAACTTTTTTTTAATTATTTTTATAAAATTCCAAATACTTAAAAATACCTCCAAACCTAAATCTAACATTGTCCTCAATGTTAAAGAAAATTTAAAGCAGTAAGAGGACAGAGGAGAAGTTACCTGATATGGGTGAGTAAATTGAAAGTTGGGGCAAAATCCCTCAAACCTGCATGTTAGTAATTTATTGAATTTTTTTTATTATTATTATTTTTTAATTAGAAAATATTTACATGTTGGGTTGCCTCCCAAGAGTGCTAAGTTTTATGTCAGACAATTCTAATTCATTCATGATAGACAGGGTCGGTTAGAAGTGTCTCCTCAACTTCTGGACTCAGATACTCAAGGTATGGTTTTAAACGATGTCCATTGACTTGAAAGGACCTACCATCCTTGGTATTGCATATTACTACTGCACCATGCGGATGCACTTTCTCTACTGTGTATGGGCCAGTCCAGCGAGATTTAAGTTTTCCAGGAAATAGATGTAATCGAGAATCATATAGAAGAACTTTTTGTTCTTGGTGAAATTCCTTACGAATGATCATTTTATCATGCATGATCTTCATGCGATCTTTGTACTTCTTGGCATACTCGTAAGCATCGTTTCTAATTTCTTCAAGCTCATCGAAGCTTCCTATGTTCTCCCGCTTTGTCAAGATCGAAATTTAAATTTTTAATCGCCCAATAGGCCTTGTGCTCTAACTCGACAGGTAAATGGCAGGCCTTGCCATAGACAGTTCTATATGGAGACATTCTAATTGGTGTTTTGTAAGCCGTCCGATATGCCCACAGTGCATCTGTTAGCCTAAAAGACCAATCCTTCCGAGATATATGAACAGTTTTTTCAAGGATGGTCTTGATCTCCCGATTGGAAATTTCGACTTGTCCACTTGTTTGTGGATAATATGGTGTACTGACCTTGTGATTAATGTTGTACTTTCTCATAAGGGCTTTAAAGATTTTATTACAAAAATGTTTCCCCCCATCACTAATGATAGCACGAGGGGTGCCAAAACGAGCAAAGATAGATTCTTTAAGGAACTTGATCACCACTTTGTGATCATTGGTCTTACACGCGATAGCCTCAATCCATTTTGATACATAGTCAACTGCCACAAGAATGTACTGATGCCCAAACAACATAGGAAAAGGACCCATAAAATCAATACCCCAAACATCGAAGATTTCTATAATTAAGATAGGGTTCAGGGGCATCTCATTCTTTCTCGAAAGTTTTCCTAATCGTTGACATCGATCGCAAGATTTACAATAGTCATGCGCATCTCGAAAAAGTGTGGGCCAATAAAATCCGCACTGCAAAACTTTTGCAGCAGTTTTCTTTCCACTAAAATGACCACCACAAGCATGGTCATGACAAAAGAAAAGGACATTCCTTTGATCGTGTTCAAGGATGCATCGTCTGATAATTTGATCAGTACATTATTTGAACAAGTATGGTTCATCCCAAAAATACCATTTTACGCGAGCTAGGAAGCGGAATTTTTCTTGTTTGGTCCATGAACTGGGCATTCGTTCAGTAACTAGATAGTTGACTACATCAGCATACCATGGAACATTGGTATGGGAAATCATCATTAATTGTTCATCAGGGAAGGTCTCGGACACAGGCATGGATTCTCCAGATGATTCAACAATTAATCTGGACAAGTGGTCAGCTACAACATTTTCAGATCCCTTTTTATCTCGTATTTCAAGATCAAATTCTTGAAGCAATAGGATCCAACGAATGAGTTTTGCCTTGGCATCCTTCTTTGTGAGAAGGTACTTAAGGGTGGCATGATCAGAATAAATAAGGACCTTCGATCCTATCAGATAGGGACGGAATTTGTCAAGAGCAAAGACAACAGCCAACAACTCTTTTTCAGTTGTAGAATAGTTAAGTTGGGCGTCATTCAGAGTTTTGCTCGCATAATGAATCACATGGGGAAGCTTCCCCACTCGCTGACCTAGGACGGCACCTATTGCATAATCAGATGCATCACACATGATTTCAAATGGCAGATTCCAATCAGGGGACCTTATGATGGGTGCTGAGGTTAGTTCAGACTTCAGTCTTTCGAAAGCAGTTATACAAATCGGCAAAAAATTAAAAATAACATCTTTCGCCAACAGATCGCATAAGGGTTTCGACAATTTACTAAAATCCTTGATAAAGCGGCGGTAAAAACCCGCATGCCCTAAAAAGGATCTGACTTTCCTAACAGTTTTGGGAGGTGGTAACTTGGCAATTAATTCTACTTTGGCTTTATCCACCTCGATTCCCCTTTGTGACACAATGTGTCCCAAAACAATACCTGATTGGACCATAAAATGGCATTTTTCCGAGTTAAGAACTAAATTTTTCTCTTTACATCGTTCTACAACAAGGGTCAAGTGATGGAGATATTCATTAAAATTAGATCCGAATATAGAAAAGTCATCCATAAAAACTTCTAAAAATTTCTCCACCATGTCGGAGAAAATGCTCATCATATACCGCTGGAATGTAGCCGGTGCATTGCATAACCCAAAAGGCATGCGACGATAGGCAAAAGTGCCATAAGGACAGGTGAATGTGGTTTTTTCTTGATCCTCACGTGCAATTAGAACTTGGTTATATCCAGAATAACCATCAAGGAAACAGTAATGAGAGTGGCCAGCTAAACGTTCTAACATTTGGTCAATGAAGGGTAGTGGGAAGTGGTCTTTCCTAGTCATGGCGTTCAGCTTTCTGTAGTCGATGCACACTCGCCATCCAGTTTGGATTCGAGTTGGGACTAACTCATTTTGGTCATTCTTGATCACAGTAATTCCAGATTTCTTGGGTACGACTTGAACTGGGCTCACCCACTGGCTATCAGAAATAGGATATATAATCCCTGCATCTAAGAGTTTAATGATTTCAGCTAGAACCACATCCTTCATGACTGGGTTAAGTCGCCTTTGTGGTTCTCTAGAGGTTTTTGCATCCTCTTCTAGATGAATTTTATGTTGGACCACAGAAAGGCTAATCCCCTTAATATCAGCTATAGACCAGCCGATCGCTTCTTGATTTTTCTGAAGGATATTTAACAACTTCTCTTCCTGTTCTTCAGTTAAATTTGATGCAATAATAACAGGTAAGGTGTTGTTGTCCCCTAGAAATGCATATTTTAGGTTTTCAGGCAGATCTTTAAGTTCAAGCTGGGGAGGTTTGACACTTGAAGGTACTAGCTGGGATTCAGGTATAGGTAATGATTCAAATTTAGTAGCCCATCTGCTAGTATCCATTACAGGAATGGAATCTAGTAATGTATTAACCTCTTGATTCGACTCTCCTTCCTCACAATCTTGACTGAATTGGGCCAAACATCTTTCTAGTGGATCAGAATAACTTGATTCCTCGAAGGACTTGCTGATTATGTTTTCAATCATGTGAATTTCTTCTAAATCGTCCATCTCAGATGGTTGATTACTACTGTGAAAGACATTGAGTTGGATGGTCAAGTTTCCAAATGTTAAGGTCATTATCCCATTTCGGCAACGATCGCAGCATTTGAAGTGGCCAAAAATGGTCTACCAAGGATTACCGGGATGTGACTACCTGGATTTTTCACTAGTTCAGTTTCGAGGACTACAAAATCCACAGGGTAGTAAAACTCATTTACCTTTATAATTACATCCTCTACAATTCCCTTAGGATACTTCACAGTCCTATCTGCTAATGACAAAGTAATGTTTGTGGGCTTTAATTCTCCCAAACCTAGTTCGGTGTAGACAGAATAGGGTAATAGGTTTACACTTGCTCCTAAGTCTAATAGGGCTCTCCGAATGATGGTTTTTCCTATTTTAATTTCAACAGTGGGGCAACCAGGATCCTTGTATTTTGGGGCAATCTGTTGTTGAATAAGAGATGAGGCTTGTGCCGCCATCACAGCTTGCCTAGGAATACTGGTTTTTCTTTTCACCATGGTTAGATCTTTTAAGAATTTTGTATAGGAGGGGATCTGTCTGATGGCATCTAGGAAGGGTAAAATTATTTGGACATTTTTAAAGACTTCCATGACTGAGATTTTTTCTTTGAGTCTTGTAGTCTACTAGAAAAGGGAGCCTTGGGTGTATACGTCTCTATTGGTTTCTCCTCTATTCCTTGTGTTCCCTGTTCTTGTGCCTTTTTCTGGGTGGGGTTCGGTTCATGCTTTTCTTCTTTTTCTTGTACAGGAAGTTGGACCTTGTTGTCTACTTGTTTGCCAGACCGTAAAGTGGTAATTGCCTGAACTTCATGGGTAGGGTTTCCATTAGAATCAATCTGAAACTGGCCTCTCGGCCCTTGATTCTGTTGCCTACTAGGGTTAGGCACTGGCTGACTAGGTAGTTCACCTTTCTTTCTATCCCCTAGAGAGTTTGCTATTTGGCTTAGACTAACCTCAAGTTTTGCAATCGCTTGCGCATGGAATTGGTTAGTCTGGGTTTGAGCCATGTTGGTCTGTTGTTGCTGTTGGATGAAGTCTTGTTGCTGCTTCATCATGTTAGCCATCATGGCTTCCAATGATGTAGTTTGCTGAGGGATAGGGGCACTATAAGTAGGAATAGGTGGAGCCAATGATTGATTTATTTGTGATGGACCTATCCTGAGAAAATTCTTCTGAAAACCTGGTGGACCACCTTGATGCTGAATAGGTTCATTTTGCTTGTATGAAAAATTTGGGTGGAACCTGTTATCAGGATGGTAGACTGGGCTGAATGAATTAGGAGTGGGCTTCTTGAAGGCACGATATGAGTTTAGAGCATTTGCCTGCTCAGCCTTAATATTGGGTAAACTAGGACAACACTCCACTAGATGCTCAGAACTATTACACAAGATACATAAACTATGTGACTCGTAATCCACTTTCATGATAGGATTTAGCTCTTTGTATAAACTCGAGCTAGTAGAAACAGTGAAAGCATCAAACTTTTTGCTTAAGTTGTTCATTCCAGTCACCAGATTGGACATGATATTTTTGAGTTCTGGGTCTGCTTTCATTTCATAATTACCTGGTTTTCTAGATCCGAACTCATCTATATTTACTTCCTCACCATAGCTACTCCAATTTTGGGCATTCTCGGCTAAGTCAACAAGAAATTCATAGGCTTGATCCGGGGTTTGGTTCATGAACCTACCCTTGTGCATGGACTCGATCATGTTTCTATGTGCCGGAGGTAGTCCTTTGTAAAAGAAATGGACTAGATCAGCCTTGTCAAGCCCATGGTGTGGGCACTTGACCAAAAGATCATGGAATCTTTTCCAAAGTTGGAAAAATTCCTCCTCAGATTTTCCTCTAAAAGTTCTGATGGCATCCTTAATTTTTTCGATTTTTACCATGGGATAGAACTTAGCCATGAACTTCCTAGATAGTTGTTCCCATGATGTGATGGAATTAGAAGCAAGAGAATACAGCCATGCAACGGCACGATCCTCTAAAGTCATGGGAAACAACCTTAATTTAATACCCTCTTCATCTAAGTTTTGATTTCTAAATGTTGGATAGATTGTCAAAAATTTGTTTAGATGAATGTAGGGTTGTTCACTCTCGAACCCATGAAACTTGGGTAACATGTTTATTGTTGCAGCCCGAATCTCGAATTGGGCTGCATTATTAATTGGTAATACTATGCAAGTAGGGGGACTAGCAGATGCGGGTGCAAACAACTCATTCAAAGTTCTGATATGTTCACCCATTGTAGAGATTGACGGTTGGTTTACAGTTCGCAGGTTGTGATGAAAAGTTCTGTCAATCTCAGGATCAAATGGGGTTAACTTATCCCTTAATGACCTTCTACCATGCATACATTATCAACAATTCATTAGATTTGACTCCTAAAATAAACGAAATCCTAAGAGAAGAGAAGGGCTAGACACAGATGACCACAACCAACACCACACAACAATTTGACCCTATTAGTCTTAGAATTAAGTGAGGTTTAGTAGCTTCTTAAATCTAGTTGCACAGAGATTTATCAAGTTAAAAAGTTTCTGAAATTCTCTCTAGATTAGATAGCTCCTAATCTCCCTTTCAGATTAAGCTTGAGCTTACCAGTTAAGCGATCCAGTAACTAGTGACCAGAAAAATTTCGGGGTGTGTGGTGGTGCCAGAAGGAATACACCGATACCACAATACCCGTAACAGTTTTCACTGTTGTAAAACTTTCCTAGACATCACCAATTACTAAATTCTCAATGGAGTGGCTTTCAGCCGCTTCTTTCCAAGAGCCTAATTGAGCTCGAAAACCCTAAGGCCAACGTCTAATTTGATTTTAATTTAATTTGGCTTAGGATATGGATGCAAGGTGGTGATTTTTGGGCTAAAGACAGGTAATGACTTCCCGACCTTATCTTTTTAATGGGTTTTGCCCTTAAATTCTTTTATGCAAATGCTTAATACTAAATGCAGCAAATAATCAATAATTTTTTTAAAGTTCATGCAATGTCATTAAGTTGTACTGATTAAATGAGCAAACAAATTTTTTTTTAATTATTATTTTTATTTTTTATTTATTTTTTTATTTTAATTTTTTTGTATAGCAATAACTTGAATGTAAACTAAACACAATCCTTATGCGTTAGTCAATCTCCGAATGCCCGTTGAATAAGCTCTGGAGATTACTCCGTGAGGAGTCCCAATAGAGGTATGATAACCTCGGAGGATTGCACCCTATCAATTACTAGCAAAAATAATAATTTTTTAAATTTTTTTTTTTGATTTAATTTTTTTCTCTCTTAAACTTCAAATTTTGAATCTCAAAATTCAAATTTTGAATTTAATTTTTTTTTAATTTTTGAATTTTGAAATTTTTTTAAATTTAATTTTTTTTTGAATTTTAAATTTCGAATTTCAAATTTCAGAATTTAATAACTACGAAATTATTAACTAGAAATTATCAAAATAAGGAAAATTAATAAAAATAAAAATAAAAACTTACTACTGGAGTGCGTTCACTCCGGGCATCCAAAATCCGATTTGATCTTCGTGATCGTTCTTGCTTCTCGATTTGCCTCCCCGGCAATGGCGTCAAAATTTCGTTCGTCCTTTTCTGTCTAACTAAAAATTATGCTAAACAGATCGTTGTTAAAACTGACAAACAAAGTTTAAATTAATTTAACTCTTACCTGTTATACTCGAAGAATAGCGGTTATAAGAGGTCGATCTACAGGGAGGCGATTAGAGTTGCATAAAAATTAAAATGTTCACTCGGATTTAAAATCAATTTTTTTTAATGATAAAATAAAAACATTACGTTGGTGATAAGTGCTGAATAATTTATAATTTAGTTATCTTTTCATAGCACTTATCAATGTTCTTAAACTAATAAATACATACTTTACCATAAAATTGAATAAACATTGAAATAAATTTAAAATATGGTAAGAGGTAAATAATTCTTTTCTCAAAACAGACTTTGAACTTGTCTCTCTCCTGGTTGCAATCTTTCATGAAAACTACAGAAAAACATATAAGAAGATTGTGTTGACTCGACTAAGGTTATAATTAAATGGGCTTTGGTCCTGGTTAGATTGAAAGTTATAATTGTATGGAAAAATATTTGATTAACCCTTTTATTAAGTCACGGTCTTATTTATCTGGTCGAGTTCAGTCTGAAACGGTTTAGTAAGAATTAAATAACATTGGACTCGAGGATAAATCAACAACCATCCAAAGCCAACTCCCCTATCCTTCTCAGATCAATAGCCATCCAACATATATATATATATATATTTTCACAACGATGAAACAGGAAAGTCATGCCGATTTTTCCCCCATCAAAGCAACCGATCCTCCATCCTCAACGGGACCTCGTATCAGCCGCGTGCCAAATCCATCTAAGAGGGAAACCAACCGCGTGACCACCGCATCCAGCTCCTCCGTCTTCATCCCCGGGTGTTCCGCCAGCGACCAATTTCCTCCACGATCCCAGTCCGCGGCAATCAATGAGCAGTTCCAACCGTCGAGACTCATTTCCTCCGATCAGCTCGTTCCAGCCACGAGACCCACGGAATCCTCCACGCAGCCAGCAACCGAGTAAAAGACCAATCTCCTCCGTGATCCATGCAGTGCACCAGCGCCATCAGCCGGTAACCCAGCTCGGCATCCATCTCCAGCTCCATTCCCGTCTTCTCCGAGATCCCAAGACTTCCGTGATCAGCATCCTAGCCGCATCGAAATCCAAGGATTCCAGCTTCCGTCCGCGTCGCTCCCAGCATCCGTTTCTCCTTCCTCCCATGATTCAGCCACCCAACCAGCTCGTTTCCGGATCAGCGCCTCCATCCCGCGGTCAGCTCCATCAATCAGCCGATTCCATGGATTTCGCCCCAACGATCGTGCATGCGTTCTTCCTCCTCTCCACGCGAAATCATGGATCCTCCGCTGGCTAATCTTTGGTGGGATCTATAAAAGGGAGGGTGGCCATCGGAGGGGAGGGAGCTCGGTGGAGAAGAAAACAGGGGAGACCCCCTGTTTCGGTGAAAAGAAGAATCCAGCCGAGAGAGAAGAAGAGAAAAAAAGAAATAAAAAAAAGAGAAAGGAGGGGGAGAGAGAGAGTATTTTGGATATTTTGGGAATAGCCTTTCATTTGAAGATGGCAAAGGATTTCTTCAGCCAACCAATGGAGATGACGAGTACCATGAGCAGCTAAGCCTCGGTTTAGGGGTTTGATGAAGCCGTGGATGAGTATTTATGTTGCATTTCTTTGATTTTTAGCATTGTAAGACAGTTGCATATTTAATGAAATTCTGATCTTGAAATGTCTTGTTTAATTTGTGTAAGATGTTTATCTTGTAGAAAGCCTCTGCATGAATTAATATAGTTTATCGAAATCGAATCCAATACCTGTGGTTTGGAGGAGACTGTTATGCCACTACCAGATTTATCTTTGAGAAATTAATCATCAGATGAATCATGCTAAGTAGGACAGACCATGCCTATCCTTAGAGAAGATGGTTTGTACCAGGCCTAGATGACTCATACTGTGGGTTAGATTTCAACTTTTTGTATGATTGTCCTAACTTGTAGTTAAGAGCAATCAGATCATACACGCATCTAAATCATTGAAAGCATCATATTTACGAATCCATCGGTGGATTCTAACCCTAAACATCTCTTCCCATAAAATACTCCTACTATTGCATTCATCTTACTTTTAGCTCTTATTAATCGATAACTCAAAAGTCTTTTTACTCTAGCTTATGCCCTTTGAATTAATTTAGTTAAATCAAGTTAGCAAATTCTCCTTCTTAATTTACTTTTTAAAGAAAAATAACTTATTCTTCAATTCCTGTGGACCGACACCCGTAATCACTATCCTACAGGATACGTGCTATTGCGTGGGTTATTTTTGAAATTGAAAGAACCGATCAATTTTTGGCGCCGTTGCCCTAAGACTGCCCCAATAGCATAGTTATTTTTCTTATTAAAAAAAAATTATTTAAAAAATTAAAAAAAAATTCTTTAAAAAAAATTTCTATTATTGTTACTTTTCTTATCTTCTTTTTCTCCCTTACTAATTTTTATTTATTTTTTTTTATATACTATTTGATCAGGAATCGAAGAAAAAATCTGGGATGATCAAAAAGAGAACTGCTGGAAAAGGAATGCTGTAGAGGTTTGCCTAAAAAAAAAATTAAATTGCTGGGGAAATTTCCTTTGGTAACCTCTAAACCTTTCTTATTTAAATTAATTATTAGCTTAAAATTTTGTGGTGATTGTTTGATTTCAATTTCAGCAAAAGTGTGAATGCATGCTTGATACACATACACAAATTGATCCGCACATAGTAAGGGCAATCACCCCAACAAGATAAGAGCCGGATTTCATCACCGGACTCTTGCCCAACTTAGGTGAACTCAATCTCACATAGTGTCACTTTAATTAAAATCAATTAGACATTGGCCCCTAGGGACATTCGAGCTCAATAGGACGAAGATCGCCGAAAGTTGCACCAATTTCGCTCTGTGGCTTAGTTGATGTCTAGGCAAGCTTTGTCCCTATAAGGGAGACAGTTCATCTGTTCGAGGCAAGTGGGTTTTAAGTGGGACCTTTGCGAACGCATCGTGACCCCTCCACTTACCTGGGAGCTTACCTGGTCAACTCGGTTCATTAGATCGGATTGGAGGCTTAGGTGCCCTCTTCAAACCAGTTAGGAGCTGTCTAGTGATTTTAGGACAAAGACTAGGATTGATATGCTTTTCTCTTTTATTGCATGCTTGATTGATCGAGTACTAGTGTATGCACGGTAGTCGTTCTAGAGTACAAAATCTATTACCTTTCGACCCTGAAATAGAACGAACCCTTAGGAACATTCGAGCTAAGATCAAAACATTAGGATCATCCCCACCTCTTAAGATGGCTGAAGAACAACCCAAACTCCTGAGGGAGTACTTTACTCCCACTATTTACACTTCCCCATCTTGCATTCGATTACCTGAAGTAGCAGCGGTACAATATGAAATAAAGTCTAGTGTGATCCAAATGCTTCCATCTTTTTATGGGCTCACCAATGAAGACCCATATAAACACCTAGATGAATTCCTTGAGATTTGCACCACTGTCAAGATTCAAAATTTCACTGATGATGCTTTGAAACTTAGATTATTCCCCTTCTCCCTTAAAGATAGAGCTAAGCAATGGCTGAATTCTTTAGAGGCTAACTCAATTCGTTCTTGGGATCAAATGCAACAAGAATTCCTTAAGAAATACTTTCCTATAGGAAGAACGAACCAGTTTAGACGTGCCATTACAAGCTTCTCCCAAACCGAGGGAGAAGAATTTCATGAAACTTGGGAGAGATTTCGGAACCTAATCCGTAAATGCCCTCATCATCAAATACCTAAGTGGCAGCTAGTGCAATGTTTCTATGACGGTTTGACGGAACGAAACCGTCAGATGATCGATGCTGCATGCGGGGGGACTTTCATGCTTCGAAATAAGCATGAAGCATGGCAATTATTTGAAAATCTTAATGAAAACTCCCTCCACCATGCTTCATGTTCTCGTCAAGCATCCCCGAATTTTCAAAGAAAAGAGGCCATTTGTGAAATAAGTCATTCTATGGACCTGTCTAGCAAAGTAGATGCATTGTCCCATAAGATTGACCAACTAATGATAGGAGGACATGTCGTTAGCTCTTCCCAAGCACAAGTATGTGCTATCTGTTCTAGCCCATCGCATCCAATTCATGAGTGCCCCTCAGCACCCCAATATCCCGAACTCGTGCAAGAACACATCAATGCTGCCCAAACACAGCCCAGACCGGGTAATGATCCATTTTCATACATATAATCCGGGATGGCGGAATCATCCAAATTTTTCTTGGAGGCAGCAAGCTTCTAATACCTCCCAACCTTCTCCCAAAATTTTCAAAACCCTCAGAATTTTCATCCCTACCGTCCCTCAACCCAATTTCAGCATCCTCCTCCTCCAACCCAAAGAAATACAGCCTTTGAGGAGAAGGTGTTGACTGCCCTTCAAGGCTTGGAGGCAAACACACAACTATTGCACTCTCACACGCAATCAATTGCTAAGCTAGAATCCCAAATGGGTCAACTAGCTAATGCATTAAACAAGCGAGAGGAAGGTAAGCTTCCAAGTCAACCAATGAGTAATCCTAGGGGACAATACGTGGCTCAAGAAACCCGACTAAATCATGAGCAAGCCAATGCTTTGACTACCCTAAGGAGTGGCTCGTATAATAGATAATAAGGTTGGGGAGAGTAACAATAAGGAAGATGAAGAAGAGGAGAGGAATGTTTCACATGAAAACCCAAAACCTTCTTCAGCTAGTCCACCATCTGTCACAACCCATACTCCAAAGGCTCCATTTCCTGAAGCACTTAATGCACCCACTCCCTTTGGCAAGAAGGGAACTTCACTAGAAGAGATGATGGAGGTGTTCAAACAAGTTAAAATCAACCTTCCACTTCTTGATGCCATCAAACAAGTTCCCTCCTATGCCAAATTTCTCAAAGACCTTTGCACCCAAAAGCGAAAATCTAGGACACATGTGCCTAAAAAGGTCTTACTTACTGAACAGGTAAGTTCCATTCTCCAATACAACACCCCTCCAAAATTCAAAGATCCTGGCGCTCCCACTATTTCCTGTGCCATAGGAGATAACTCCATTGACCGAGCGCTCTTAGATCTAGGGGCAAGTGTGAATCTTCTATCCTATTCAGTCTATGAGAAATTTGGGTTAGGTGAATTAAAACCTACCTCGGTGTCCTTACAATTGGCTGATCGATCTGTAAAGATACCACGGGGGATGATTGAAGATGTTCTTGTCAAGATAGACAAATTCTATTTTCTAGTAGATTTTATCGTTCTTGACATGGAACATGTGCCCAACCTAAAAAAATAAATTCCTGTGATTCTTGGTCGTCCCTTTTAGCGACAGCCAATGCATGCATCAACTGTAGAACTGGGGCAATGGATATATCATTTGGGAATATGAAAATTAAATTGAATGTGTTTCATGCCGCTGACCAACATGTGAGGGAAGATGAGTGTTGCCTAATTGACGAAATGGATGATCTTGTAGAGAAAGCCCTTCCCTATATCTTAGCAGATGACCCCTTAGAGGCATGTCTGGCCCATTTTGATATTGACAACTTTGATATAGACAAGGGCATAGAAGAAGTTAACATCTTACTTGACAATCAATCTCCTGTGAGTTCCCTTCCTTGGAAGAGCCGACCTGAACCTCTTCCTCCCATTGCTAGCGCGCCACTTTGTCCTTCCATTGATTCACCACCTAAACTTGAGTTAAAGCCACTTCCAACAAATCTTAAGTATGCCTTTCTAGGACCAGAAGATAGCCTCCCTGTAATTATCGCAGCCAACTTATCTACTGAACAGGAGGGTAAACTTTTGAGGGTGCTAGAAGAGAATAAACATGCCATAGGATGGTCTGTAGCCGATTTGAAAGGGGTTGACCCCTCTGTTTGCATGCATCGAATTCATCTCGAAGATGATGCAAAGCCCACCCGAGAAATGCAAAGAAGACTCAATCCTAACATGAAGGAGGTAGTCAAGAAAGAAGTGGTGAAGTTATTAGATGCCGGAATCATTTATCCAATTTCTGATAGTAAGTGGGTGAGTCCGACACAAGTGGTACCCAAGAAATCAGGTATCACTGTGGTTGAAAATACGGAAGGAGAATTGATACAAACACGCACAACCACGGGTTGGCGCGTGTGCATTGACTATAGAAAACTTAATTCGATGACTAGGAAAGACCATTTTTCTCTACCTTTCATAGATCAAATTTTGAAACGGTTGGCTGGTCAAGGTTTCTACTATTTCTTAGATGGTTATTCTGGATATAATCAAGTACCTGTCTACCCGGACGATCAAGAGAAAACCACCTTTACTTGCCCATTTGGGACATTTGCATATAGGAGGATGCCTTTTGGACTATGTAATGCACCCGCAACTTTTCAACGATGCATGATGGCCATCTTTTCAGATATGGTGGAAAACTTTCTAGAAGTGTTCATTGATGATTTCTCAGTTTTTGGCCTATCTTTTGATGATTGTCTAGACAATTTGACCTTAGTTTTGAAAAGATGTAAGGAGACCAACCTAGTACTAAGTTGGGAAAAGAGCCATTTTATGGTTCAAGAAGGCATAGTTTTAGGACACGTCGTGTCCAAGAGGGGCATTGAAGTAGATAAAGCCAAAGTCGATCTTATTTCTAATCTTCCTCCACCAAAAACTGTGAAACAAATCCGATCATTCCTTGGCCATGCTGGTTTCTACCGTCGCTTTATTCAGGATTTCAGTAAGATTTCCAAACCCTTGTGCAATCTTCTTGCCAAGGACACTCCCTTTGTCTTTGATAAAACATGCGAGGAGGCATTTGAAAATCTTCGCTCGAAATTGACCACTGCACCTATCATACGGCCCCCTAATTGGACCCTTCCATTTGAACTAATGTGTGATGCATCCGACTATGCTATTGGGGCAGTCTTAGGGCAACGGCTAGATAAAGTACCTCATGTCATTTACTATGCTAGTAAAGCACTCTCAGATGCACAATTAAACTACACCACCACTGAGAAAGAATTGCTAGCGGTAGTATTCGCACTAGACAAGTTTCGATCTTACTTATTAGGATCCAAGGTTACCGTATTCACTGATCATGCTGCCCTTCGACACCTTCTTGCAAAGAAGGATACCAAACCCCGTCTGATTCGATGGATTCTTTTACTACAAGAATTTGACCTAGAAATTCGTGACAAGAAAGGAACTGCAAATGTCGTAGCGGACCACTTATCTAGGATTCTTCTTGAGCCCTCTTGTAAAAATACCTCACCCTTACACGATTCTTTTCCAGATGAACAATTATTTGAGGTACAAAGAATAAAAACGCCATGGTTTGCAAACATAGTGAATTACCTTGCCATAGGACGAATTCCTGATGATTGGTCAACTCAAGATAAGAACCGATTCTTTTCACAAGTAAAGTTCTATTATTGGGATGATCCTGATTTATTCAAGTATTGTCCCGATCAAGTCATCCGTCGATGTGTCCCTGAATGTGAATTTCAAAGTATTCTTTCATTCTGCCATTCACAAGCTTGTGGGGGATATTTTGGGGGTAGAAAAACTGCAGCAAAAGTTTTACAAAGTGGATTTTATTAGCCCACACTTTTCAAAGATGCCCATAACTTTTGCCAAACTTGTGAACGGTGCCAACGGATGGGTACCATCTCTCGTAGAGATATGATGCCTCTCAATCCTATTTTAATTGTAGAAATCTTTGATGTTTGGGGTATTGACTTCATGGGCCCTTTCCCACCATCCTTTGGTTTCGAATATATTCTGGTAGGGGTTGATTATGTTTCAAAATGGGTAGAAGCTGTCGCCACTAAAACTAATGACCACAAGGTTGTGATTAAATTTTTACATGAAAACATCTTTTGTCGTTTTGGTACACCCCGAGCCATTATCAGTGATGGGGGATCTCATTTTTGCAACCGATCTTTCGAGGCTTTGGTTCGCAAATATAACATCACCCACAAAGTTGCTACCCCATACCATCCCCAAACGAGTGGACAAGTCGAGGTGTCCAATAGAGAGTTAAAACACATCTTAGAGAAAACGGTACGTCCCGATAGGAAAGATTGGTCTCAAAGGATAAATGATGCACTCTGGGCTTACCGTACCGCCTACAAACTCCTATTGGCATGTCCCCCTACCGATTAGTTTTTGGTAAAGCTTGTCACTTACCGGTAGAACTTGAACATAGAGCTTTCTGGGCTATAAAAAAATTTAACTTAGACATGGCAGTAGCTGGTCCTCACCGAAAACTCCAACTAAGTGAACTTGAAGAATTACGTAATGAGGCTTATGAAAATGCTAAAATTTATAAAGCAAGGACTAAGGCTTTTCATGATAAAAATATTAACCGTAAGTCCTTCGAACCTGGTCAAAAGGTTTGGCTGTTCAATTCCAAGTTGCGACTCTTCCCGGGTAAACTTCGCTCTAGGTGGGATGGACCATTCGTAGTGAAAAAGGTTTCTCCTTATGGTGCAGTGGAGATCCAACACCTCAATGGTGGACATATTTTAAAAGTCAATGGTCAAAGGTTAAAACCTTATGTAGACTGTGTTGCCGACGGGCAATTGATCGAATCCCTTAATTTAACGAACCCTGTTTATCAAAATAATTAAGGACCCACTGTGTCTGGCTGAAGACAATAAACTTAGCGCTTGTTGGGAGGCAACCCAATTCTCTTAGATTATTTCTGAACATTGAGGACAATGTTAGGTTTAGGTTTGGGGGTATTCATCTTGATTTTCATCCAAAAAAAAATAATAAAAAAAAAATAAAAATAATAAAAAATAATAATTAAAAAAATCATTTTTTTAAAAAAGAAAAAAATAAAAATAAAATAAAAATAACATTTTTTTAAAAAAAATGTGTTTATTTTCATTTTTTATAAAATAATAAAAAAAAGTTATTAAAAAAAGTTTTTGTTAAAAAAAAAAACCCTAATTTATATACATTTATGCGAGAATGATAAATACACAAGGTATATAAAATCTAAAAAGCCCAATGACTAGTGGGAAGTAATACAAATTTAAGTTCTTTTTATTAAGTCTCTCTTAGGGAGTTGTAAGCTAATTAATACTTTGGAATTTCACTACACACTGGCCGACTCTTCTAAGGTCTAGGCTTGACATTATGTTGAGAGTATGGTAGCAACCTTGGACCCTGATGAATCATACTTATCTAATCCAAAAAAAAAAAAAAAATCATCAATAATAATGGATTTAGTCAGGAACATCGAAAAGGGCTACCTATTGTCAAAGGTCAAGTGGGCTTGTAATGAGGACTCCGAGCATAAGTCCGTAGGGGAGTCTTGATGCCCGACACCTTATGCCAACTGGTGTGAGAGTTGTCGACTGATTGCTCGTTACACGGAGAAATCACCACAAGAGTAAAAGTGCACAATTTATATATCTTTCTTTAAAAAAAAAGAAAAGAAAAAAAAAGAAAAAAAAATGCTGTATTGACCGAAAAGACAATAGTGTGAAAACCGTCGTTGTAAAAATTCGAGTAAACTGGAATATTACAGATAAAGCCCGTGAGGTACTAAAGTAAACATCCACAACTCTCGAAATCCTGCAGATAAGATGATTTTGAATCAGTGAATAGGTTCCTTCGACCAATCCTTGGAAACTACTGGTATTAGCAATATTTTGGAGATCCGAACTCTTAGCTTGGGTACGGTCCAGATTTCACCAAGCACTCCAGTATAAATAAGTCTTACAACTCCCTAACGGAAACTTAATGACTTCAACTTGAATTGCATCTTAACCTAGGATTTGGGCTGACTTAGTAAATAAAACCATGTGTGCTTTGAAATTCTTATCATTTATGTATCTTAAATTTGATTTAAAAAAAAAAAAATTAATAATAACAATTATGATAAATGATTTATTGAAGTTTGTGGGTATCTTCACTGAAAATCCTCACGAGACTACAACTCGTCCACTAGGGTAACCTAGGGGTTTAAAGCCTTGTTACATATGGTAAATGTAACCGCGATGCCTGCGAAAGTGAGTTAAAATTCTTCTTTTTTAGTTTTATTTTGCTCGAGGACTAGCAAAACATAGGTTTGGGGGTGTGATAAGTGCTGAATAATTTATAATTTAGTTATCTTTTCATAGCACTTATCAATGTTCTTAAACTAATAAATACATACTTTACCATAAAATTGAATAAACATTGAAATAAATCTAAAATATGGTAAGAGGTAAATAATTCTTTTCTCAAAACAGACTTTGAACTTGTCTCTCTCCTGGTTGCAATCTTTCATGAAAACTATAGAAAAACATATAAGAAGATTGTGTTGACCCGACTAAGGTTATAATTAAATGGGCTTTGGTCCTGGTTAGATTGAAAGTTATAATTGTATGGAAAAATATTTGATTAACCCTTTTATTAAGTCACGGTCTTATTTATCTGGTCGAGTTCAGTCTGAAACGGTTTAGTAAGAATTAAATAACATTGGGACTCGAGGATAAATCAACAACCATCCAAAGCCAACTCCCCTATCCTTCTCAGATCAACAGCCATCCAACATATATATATATATATATATATATTCACAACGATGAAACAGGAAAGTCATGCCGATTTTTCCCCCATCAAAGCAACCGATCCTCCATCCTCAACGGGACCTCGTATCAGCCGCGTGCCAAATCCATCTAAGAGGGAAACCAACCGCGTGACCACCGCATCCAGCTCCTCCGTCCTCATCCCCGGGTGTTCCGCCAGCGACCAATTTCCTCCACGATCCCAGTCCGCGGCAATCAATGAGCCGTTCCAACCGTCGAGACTCATTTCCTCCGATCAGCTCGTTCCAGCCACGAGACCCACGGAATCCTCCACGCAGCTAGAAACCGAGTAAAAGACCAATCTCCTCCGTGATCCATGCAGTGCACCAGCGCCATCAGCCGGTAACCCAGCTCGGCATCCATCTCCAGCTCCATTCCCGTCTTCTCCGAGATACCAAGACTTCCGTGATCAGCATCCTAGCCGCATCGAAATCCAAGGATTCCAGCTTCCGTCCGCGTCGCTCCCAGCATCCGTTTCTCCTTCCTCCCATGATTCAGCCACCCAACCAGCTCGTTTCCGGATCAGCGCCTCCATCCCGCGGTCAGCTCCATCAATCAGCCGATTCCATGGATTTCGCCCTAACGATCGTGCATGCGTTCTTCCTCCTCTCCACGCGAAATCATGGATCCTCCGCTGGCTAATCTTTGGTGGGATCTATAAAAGGGAGGGTGGCCATCGGAGGGGAGGGAGCTCGGTGGAGAAGAAAACAGGGGAGACCCCCTGTTTCGGTGAAAAGAAGAATCCAGCCGAGAGAGAAGAAGAGAAAAAAAGAAATAAAAAAAAGAGAAAGGAGGGGGAGAGAGAGAGTATTTTGGATATTTTGGGAATAGCCTTTCATTTGAAGATGGCAAAGGATTTCTTCAGCCAACCAATGGAGATGACGAGTACCATGAGCAGCTAAGCCTCGGTTTAGGGGTTTGATGAAGCCGTGGATGAGTATTTATGTTGCATTTCTTTGATTTTTAGCATTGTAAGACAGTTGCATATTTAATGAAATTCTGATCTTGAAATGTCTTGTTTAATTTGTGTAAGATGTTTATCTTGTAGAAAGCCTCTGCATGAATTAATATAGTTTATCGAAATCGAATCCAATACCTGTGGTTTGGAGGAGACTGTTATGCCACTACCAGATTTATCTTTGAGAAATTAATCATCAGATGAATCATGCTAAGTAGGATAGACCATGCCTATCCTTAGAGAAGATGGTTTGTACCAGGCCTAGATGACTCATACTGTGGGTTAGATTTCAACTTTTTGTATGATTGTCCTAACTTGTAGTTAAGAGCAATCAGATCATACACGCATCTAAATCATTGAAAGCATCATATTTACAAATCCATCGGTGGATTCTAACCCTAAACATCTCTTCCCATAAAATACTCCTACTATTGCATTCATCTTACTTTTAGCTCTTATTAATCGATAACTCAAAAGTCTTTTTACTCTAGCTTATGCCCTTTGAATTAATTTAGTTAAATCAAGTTAGCAAATTCTCCTTCTTAATTTATTTTTAAAAGAAAAATAACTTATTCTTCAATTTCTGTGGACCGACACCCGTAATCACTATCCTACAGGATACGTGCTATTGCGTGGGTTATTTTTGAAATTGAAAGAACCGATCAGTTGGGGATGTGGAATGATTTTTAACTTGAAATTAACGGAAAGACAGTTACTTAAATTCGAAAAGCATTTATATATTTAATGGAAAAGAAAAGCCTTGGCATAAATTAAAATGAATGAAAAATAGTGCTAAGAAGATCAAAAGCCTAGAACATAAATTGAATTAAAAAAAATTTAATGTATTGCATCAAAGAAGAATTAAAAGATTGCATAAATAAAAAAAGCGGAAATTAAACTGAACCTAGAACAAGGATTTTATAAAAGAAAATTGATGGATTTCATAAAAAGAAAACTGATTACAAATAAAAATGGCAAATAGAGATCTAATACTCCTTCTACTTTGCAAATAAAATAAAGAAAATAAAACAAAAACAAATCTCTTCTCTCTCTCTCTCCCACGGTGGAAAATACTAATCCCCTCTTCTTCTTCTTTTTTTCTTTCTTCTTCCCAAAAGAAACAGAGTACTCCCCTGTTCCCTCTCCTTTGAACCAGCCGAGCCCTCTCCTCTCTTGGCCTCCACCCCCAACCGAGCTCCCCTACTCCCTTGCCGATGGCTCCCTTATATGGATCCCCAGCAGGCACGTGGATGGCTGGAATCATAGACTCGCTTGGGAGGAGCGTGTGCTGCTGCATCACGGAATGCGGTGGAGAGGGGCTAGCCGCGGGATCGACAGGATGGAAGAAGAAGGCAGCGCGATCAACGGGGCTTCACGAGCAGCTGGGATGGAGTGCTAATCCGGACGCTTTGGAAGAGGAGGAGACGTGGATCCGGGCGCTGGGAGGAGCCGATCACGGAAGGACGCCATTCACGGACGTGGTGCCGGCTTGGAGGCGGAAGGTGGGGACGCGCTGGGATCTGGGTGATGGGTTTCCTTCTTTGGGTGCCGGTTTGGGAGCGGGATCGACGGGGAGGAGCCAATCATGGAAGGGATCCGGTGCGGATCGGCTATGAATCGGGCGTTGCTGGGATCACGGAAGAGGGAAGTCATCCGGGATCTTTGCTGGGAGGAGCCGTGGAGGAGATGGACGCGTTGATACTGGGAATCCGGAAGAGGGTGGAGCCGAACGCGTCATGGACAACGGGTGGCTGAGATGCTGATCTGGTGCGGTTCCTTGATGGCGAGAATCGGAAGAAATGAAGGCCTGCGGGATCGCTGGGAGCGTGATCGACGGGGTGACTCGCTGGCACGGTGGCTGGCACGGATGCGGGACCGCCGGGATCACGGAAGAGCTGGGAACGTGATCGTCGGGAGGAGTCATTCATGGAAGAGCTGGGATTTGGGGTAGGTGGATCCGTGGATGATGGGAATCGGGCGTGGTGGGGTGAGATGCTCGCTTGCTTATTTTGGAAGAGGGGCTGAAGCCGGAGGAGCCGATCTGGATCATTGGATGCGGATACGGAGATGCTCACGATGTTGTGATGTATCGCGGGATGAAGTCAGGATGTGTAGGCCCTGAAAGATGCTGGCTTGACTTGAGCTCGGGCTGCCGGGCATTGGGCTCAAACCTAATGTTAATTGGTTTCTTGGATTACTGCACTCAAACACAAATACCACGTTAATTAGTTAATTTTATTATTAATAATTAGCTAAAATACTAATTATAATGGTCTGACGATTGCACTTTTGTGCTCTCATCACGTACTGCCCTGGCCGAAGTTTTACGAACTCAGTCTTATAAATCACATAGGATCACTCCTTATCTACCAAGGTCGATAGATTTCTTGTAGGTGCATACCCTACTCCTACAGTGAACCTACTGCAACCAATCTATACTACAAGGACCCATATGGCTAGAGACCATGTATACGTGCAGTCAAACTACAGCAACCTCACTGTGAGTAGTCGAAGCACCGTAGGTCAAAGGACCAGTCACACTACTGCAACATCAAGCAAGTCACTGACGAGTGGATAGACATCCAAGTAACTTCTTGTTTGGTTACGCTCAGTATCCTTGTTCTCTAACAAGCACCTGCACTATCACTTCAGTGTTCCTACACTGTGGACTCAAGTCTCATCCATCCATAAGAAAAGCAATGTGTGCACTGATCTTATTTGATCGATCACCATCCTTGTGATGATCCATCGATCAAGAGCATTTAAAAATTAATCACCAATGACACATGGCTCAAATTCTCAACTCTTGAGAATATGCATCATCATCTTATTAATTTCTTGGGCGATTCATAGACATATAAACAATATGAATGAAAAAAATGCCCATTTATTATTCAATAATAATAAAGTTAAGTACAAAACTATGTTCCAGAATGAATAATGCATCAGCCATATTGGCTTTTAGGGCATATATCTAACAATTTTTCACTTGCACTAAAGCTAATCAGTCATATATCTAAATCCCATCTTCTCAAGGTGGGCTTCAGTCTTTTGCTGACTTAGCTGTTTAGTGAACGGGTCTGCCATATTGTCTGCGGAGTTACTCTCTGCACCTCGACATATTTTTTCTCGAGGTAGTCACGTATGAGGTGAAAGCGCCGCTCTATGTGCTTGAACTTTTGATGAGACCTTGGCTCCTTAGCAAGAGCTATGGCGCCATTATTATCGCAGTAGAGTGTTCTGGCATCCGATGGCATTACATCTAACCTTGCAATGAATTTCTTAAACCAGAAGACTTTCTTAGCTGCTTTAGAGGCGGCGATATATTCAGCTTCATTGTAGAATCAGCAATGATCGATTGTTTGGAACTCTTCCAATTTACCGTACCACCATTGCACAAGAACACATATCCTGATGTAGACTTTCTATCATCAATATCAGTCATGAAGTCTGAATCTCTGTATCCTTCTACCTTTAACTCTGATGCTCCTCCAAAGACTAAGAACAAATCTTTAGTTCTTCTCAAGTACTTAAGAATGTTCTTCACAGCTGTCCAATGCTCTTCACCTAGATTCGACTGATACCTACTAGTGACACTCACAGTAAGGGCTATATCAGGTCGTGTATACAGCATGGCATACATGAGGCTCCCTATTTTCGAAGCATAAGGGATCTTGCTCATGCATTGAATCTCTTCAGATGTGTTGGGGCACATCTTCTTGGAGAGATGAATCCCATGCCTAAGGGGTAAAAGACCCCTTTTGGAGTTTTCCATGCTGAACCTTGATAGTCAACTTTAAAGACCACGTAATAGCATGTATCTGGTAGGATAGTGATTACGGGTATCGATCCACAGGGATTGGGATACAGTTATTTTCTTAAAAAAAATATTTAAAGAGAAAGTTTGGGAAGACTATTGAACTAAATAATTTTAAGGGAAATGGAATTAAAAAAAATATCATTTTGGAAGAACCTAGGGCAAGGAATTCACCACTAACATCGGAACAAAGATTAATTGTATTTTAATTCATTCTTGGATTAACATGCAAATTGGCTACAAGCCTAATAAGCATTCAAAGAAAAATCTCACAAAAGTAATTTAGGAACATCCATCTTCGGTTGGCATGAAATGTCTACCCTAAACTAATGTGGCAGGACACTGCATCTTCCCTAAGCATGGATGATCTTTTATTAACTTCGTGATCATGAAGAACAGTTGTATAAACGTCATACTTAAAATCACAAAAATTAAATATGAGATGAAATAAAAAATTCATTAAGAATAAAATAAAGTTTATACAACTCCAAGAATAGAAATCAAAAATACAAAACCCTTGGTCCTTTGTTAGGGCTGCATCCATCCCTAGTGAAGAGATCAGCCCTGCATGGTATTGTGGGTGACAGCAGCTGTGATGTAGAAGGCCTTCATCACGACTGGGTTCTCCCTCCTTTCTCCCGCCGGCTTCCTCTCCCTCTTGGACTTCATTATTTTTTTCTTTGGGAAATCATTCCCAAAATACCCAAACCATTCTCCCTCCTGGACTCTCTGTGGGAACTTGGCCTGTCAAGAGATGGAATCGAACCGAAGTTGCCTCCCCCGTTTCATGCCTGGGCCTTTTATAGGCTGCCATCTCCCCCTCTCTCCTCTGTTCCGAATGGGAAGATAGGGCTGTGGAGGCTTCATCCCTTCCGCGGATGATGGGAGATCTTGCCATATCTAATCCGGACGTTGGATTTGTTGAGTAGAAGATGATCCGGAAGAAGCTTGGAACTTGGTTGGTAGCTGGATAAGGATGGATTATGCTGAGATTTGCTGGATGATCATACGCAGACGTTGGGAAGAGGCAGATGGTTGGAACAAGCTGGGACTTATCCGTGGGAGGTGATCGGAATATGAAGATGTGATCGAGAAGTTCATCCAACTAGCCACGGGATACTTGGACGCGGAACAGAGGAGCTGGGACACAATCCGTGGAGATGGAAATGCTAGAGATGAAGTTGCTGGGAACAAACATGAACGGATCCTGAGTTCGATGGGAACAGGGGATTCGGATAAGGAAGATCTTGGAAGAGAGCTCCATCGTGATGCTTGGGGTGAGGGTTCTGTTTCCGTGGGTGGTTGATGGCTATCACAAATGGTCGAAAATCTAGAACGAATCCGGATCGGTGAGCTTGTTCTTTAGATGCGGAATGGCTCTTGTTCGTGGACGTGGAGGGATCCTTGGATGAGGAAGTTCGGATGATGCAGATGGATGTGGAGGAGGTCACGGAGAAACAGGGGATTCGGTTTGGATGAAGAAAAGGGAGCCGTACGCGTGGAGTGGGTGATAATCCATTGGGAAACAGATGGAGTTCGAAGCTGTTAATCCATGAAACTCGGGATGAAGCTGTTCAGTATGCAATCAGCTCGAGAGGAAGATTGAAGTTGATCCAGTTAGATGAAGGATTGATCGGTTTGAAAGTTTGATTTCCTTTGGCTGGGAACAGGGGATGATGTTCACGGGTGAAGGAAGATGTCGGAGGATACGTGATAGGAAGATAAGGATGAACCGAGATAGAAGGAGGGCTGAGATCCATGTTTGGGAGTTTGAGGATGCTACCGATGGCTAAATGCGGCTGGGAGAAAATATGGGAAGGCGTTGGATTCGGTTGAGGACGTGGACGAAGATAGATCATGACGGGATGAGAGTTGGTTTGGTTCTATTTGTGGGAGATATGATCGGAAGCTGGGAGGAGTGGTTGTGGATGGAACTGGATCGTGGATGCAGGGGATTCGAGCTTATCCGGGCTAGCGAAAGCCAAACGGAAGGAGGCTTGGGATGCTGAATGCGGAGAAGACGGATACCGAGTCTGCTGATCCGTGAAGCTCGGGAAGGTGCCGTTGAATCCTGGCTGACTGTGGGCTAAGAAGGAAAGTTGGATCGGGTTCATGAAAGGAAGTTGTTCAGGATGTGAGGAAGAAACGGACGCGGAGGGAACGTGGGAGAGCTGGGATGTTGGGATCTTGGCTAAAGAAGGGGCACACGGCTCTGTTCTTTGGACACGAGAGTGGGACTCATGGCTATGTAAGATGTCGAAATGCATGAACTTGGGATGGCTGGGTGGATAAAAAGGTTTAGATGTGGCTCTGTGAAGGGCGTGCACACAAGCTAAAGAGTGGGTTTGAGAGGCTGAATCCAAATCTAAGAGGACCTGATTCATAGGGTGCATGTGATTTGGGTTCAGGGATCATTTCAAATGAGTTCGACTCGACCTGCATACATTAGATTCGACCAATAAAATCAAACAAACTCAAATTATTTTTAATAATGCAATGATGAAGGGAAACACATTTTCTTATGTTTAAATTTAAAATATGTGCCTAAAAAAATAATAAGTGCTATGTAAAATAGATAACTTTATTCATTATTTAGCACATATTAAACCTCTTCAATACTTCCTCTATATACATCTTCTGTGATAGGCCAAGCTTCCTCTTAGATCTATCTATGTAGACTTTAATCCCCAAAATATAATATGCTTCCCCAAGGTCTTTCATAGAGAATTTTTTGACAACCAGACCTTGACCGAGGTTAGCATGGAAATATCATTTCCTATCAGGAGGATGTCATCCACGTACAATACGAAGAACATGACAGCACTCCCACTAACCTTCTTATAAACACATGGCTCCTTTTCGTTTTTGATGAGATCAAATGTTTTGATCGCATCATTGAAATAAATGTTTCAACTCCGAGATGCTTGCTTTAGTCCATAGATGGACCTTTGCAGCTTGCAGACCTTATGATCTCCATCACTGAAAGTGAAACTCAAAGGCTGCTTCATATAGATATCTTCATCAAGATATCTATTTAGGAAAGCAGTTTTCACATCCATCTGCCATATTTTATAATCATGAAATGCTACAATGTCAAGCAATGTTCGAATGGATTTTAGCATAGTCACAGGTGAAAAGATCTCCTGATAGTCATGGGATTCTCTCTCAGTGGACTCCTTCTAGAACACCACGGTACAATGGTGTGTCAGAAAGGAGGAATCAAATTTTGTTAGACATGGTTCGATCCATGATGGGCAATGCTAGTCTGCCAATATCCTTTTGGGGATATGCACTCGAAACGGCTTGTTATGTTCTTAATAAGGTTCCAAGTAAGTCTGTGACTAAAACACCACATGAGATGTGGATAGGGCGTAAACCGGTGCTCACTCATCTTAGGGTTTGGGGGTGTCCAGCCTACGTCAAACGTTTAAAAGCAGACAAACTCGAATCTAGGTCGGATAGATATTTTTTTGTCAACTATCTAAAAGAAACTAAAGGTTATTATTTCTATCTTGCTAAAGAACAAAAGTTGTTCGTCAGCAATAAAGTTGTCTTCTTGGAGAAGGAATTCCTTAGAGTAGGAACTAATGGCTCTGATGTTGAACTTGAAGAAATTTAACATGTAGAAGAACCGACACCACCCATTGAACCTTTAGATTATGAAGTAATTAGATCAAATCCAGAATCCGTTATAGAGCCATCCTTGAGGCGATCAGGTAGAGTACCACGTCAACCGGACAGATACTATAGTTTCTTGGTCCGAAACAGGAATCCTGTTGAGCTTGATGAAAGTGATGAGGATCCGATCACTTATATGGATACAATGCAGAGGTACGACTCTGATAAATGGCTGGAAGCCATGAATTCCGAAATGGAGTCCATGAAAGTCAACGATGTGTGGACATTGGTTGACCCACCCGAAGGAATGAAACCCATAGGGTGTAAATAGATTTTTAAAAGAAAAAGGGGCGCAGATGGAAAGGTAGAGACCTACAAAGCCCGTCTGATTGCCAAGGGATTCCGTCAACGTTATGGTATTGACTATGACGAAATATTTTCTCCCGTGGCAATGCTCAAATCCATTCGGATTATGCTTGCTATAGCAACATATTTAGATTATGAAATCTGGCAAATGGACGTGAAAATTATCTTCCTAAATGGAGATTTGGAAGAAGAGGTATATATGATACAACCTGAAGGTTTTACATCTGCAGATGAATCTAAAATGTGCAAGCTTTAGAGATCCATATATGGATTAAAGTAAGCTTCACGGAGTTGGAACATACGTTTTGATAAGATGATTAGAACATATAGCTTCATTAAGAATGAAGAAGAAGCTTGCATATATAAATGGACTAATTGTTCAGTAATTGTATTTCTTATTTTGTATGTAGATGATATTCTCTTAATCGGAAATGACATTCCTGCATTACAAGAAATAAAAGTTTAGCTTTCATCATAATTCTCCATGAAAGATTTGGAAGAAGCATCCTACATCCTAGGGATGAGGATCTATAGGGATAGATCTAAAAGGTTACTTGGGTTATCCCAATCGACGTATATAGATACCGTGCTAAAGAGGTTCAGCATACTAAATTCCAAGAAAGACTATCTTCCAATAGGCCATGGAATTCATCTCTCTAAAAAGGATTTTCCGACAACTCCTCAAGAGAGAAACTGTATGAATAGGATTTCATATGCTTCTGCAGTAGGATCTATTATGTACGCCATAACATGTACCAGACCAGATGTGGCATACTCACTAGGAGTAGTTAGTGGATACCAGTCTGATCCAGGTAACAAGCACTGGAAGGTTGTAAAAATCAACCTTAAGTATTTAAGAAATACTAAGGACCAGTGGCTTGTCTATGGAGATACTAACTTGAAATTAGTTGGATATACTGATTCTAGTTTTCAGTCAGATCAGGATGACAGCAAAAGTGTATCGGTTTATGTCTTTATCCTAAAAGATGGTGTTATCTGTTGGAAAAGTTCCAAACAGAATACTGTAGCTAATTCAGTATGCGAGGCAGAGTACATCGCTGCATCCGATGCCGCTAAGGAAGCTGTATGGATGCAAAAGTTCATCACCAAGCTAGAAATGGCACCCTTCATTGATGGTCCAGTTCCATTATTCTGTGATAGCACTGGAGCCATAGCTCAAGCGAAGGAACAAAGAGCACATCAGCGGACCAAGCACATTCTGCATCGATATCACCTGGTTCATGAGATAGTAGAACGAGGTGACATAGATCTTCAAAAAATCGACGGAAAGAAAAATCTAGCCGACCCATTTTCTAAAGTCCTCGGTATCAAGGAGTTCAATGATCATATGTCGAAGATGGGTATACGATACTGTACCAATTGGTTTTAGTCCAAACGGGAGTTGTTGGCAATTATGTCCTAAAAGTCAATCGTCGGCCTGTTGATGATTGAATTGTATATGAATTGATGAATTAATAAAAGGTTATTTGGCATTATTCATCGCATATATTCTGTACATCATTTTGAACTTTTGTGATGTGATGAGTCCTTAGGACTCTTTTAAGAGATAAAGGAGGATTTGTCTATGAGTCCTTAAACTAGTTCGCGACCAAACGACATGCTATTACTAGGACAATAGCATTATCAAGAATAGGTCGTTGTGTGGCATATCGTTAGTTGTCCTCTTAACCAAGGAGTGTAAAGACACTGATATGCCACACAGGTGAAGTGTAGGAGTATATTTCACTGAACGTGACTAGTTCCGGAATGCTCTGCTGTCAAGAGATGTTCTGAATGGATATGGATATATGTGTCCCTCCGACCTGAGATCACCACGGTAACTAGCAAGCAACTCACTGTACTTTGGTACCGGACTGTCTGAGTTTCTAATTCAGTAACGGAAGGTTACTAGGTGCAGTCAAGTACTTGCGAAGTCGGTGTGTGAGTCAAGATAGAATTGACCCCTCCTGGTGACAGGAGATAATGCCCTTGTGTCCAATTTAGCAAAATCTTGGCCAGGGTAACCCTTGTGAGGAGTCACAGGATTTGTAAAGTTGAAACACATTATGGATGAACTGATTAAAGAGTTGATAGTGAACTCTAAAGTCGTCCTGAGTATTTGGAGTCATAGGGATGAATTATACGGTAACCATAGTCCAAGGGTTCTTGAATGTTGCTTTGCAATCATTCGGCCTATCCGGACATCGAGTACCATTGCTAGATGGTCATTTCGATTAGAACAGAAAGTTGTTCTTATGCTATCGGCTTAGGTTCGAACCTATGGGGTTACACGCATAGAAGTTTCTAGGTTGATCAAATGGCTGATTGATGATTAAGAATCATTCAGGGATAATTTGGTCAATTCGATTGACAAATTATCCTACGCAAAAGTTGCAGTAAAATAATTATTGAATTATTGGAGGATTAATTCGTAATTAGATTGCTAATTAACTCAATTTGATTGAGTAATTGGGCTTAGATTGAGCAAAATTGAATTGGATTCAATTTGAGCGACATCAGGATTTTACCTAATCGGATTAGGTTCAACCCAAGTGGATTGAGCTTTACCCAATTGATGGAACTTGACCCAATTAGATTGGGCTTGATCCAAATTAATTAGAAGACCTTATTTGATGAGGATTATGAGTCCAAATAATCAGAATTGGATAAGGAGAAGAATACCTAAATTTTAGGAATCCACCTTATCTTTCTTGGAGAAGAATGACACCTCGATTTATTCCCAAAATTCTCCACGCCTATCCTCTTTAAGATTTGGCCAAAAATTGGCGTGAAAGAGAGGAGGCATGGGTTATATTTTCTATAAAAATGGCACCTCAAATCTTTCTAAAAAGACAAAGATGAAATTCCTAATTTGTAGGGATTGCATGGCGCATAAAATAGGGTGGTCTGTGGCTGAACTTTGGGCACATGAATTCCTATCTTTTAGGGATTTAAAATGTACAAAATTTCTATATGTTTATCTTCTCTTAGCTGCCGAATCATCAAAATTTTTTAGAGATTTTATCAACCAAATTAATTGGCTAAATTAGGTGTGAGGCGTGGGGGGGTCTTTTGGCTATAAAAGGACCCCCACACCTAAAGTTCCATATATACAATATTTAGACGTTTCAAAAAATTCTGAAAAAAATTTCTAAGGGCCGCCATCCCTTCTTCTCCTTCTTCCTCATGTCCATCCTCCATCTCCTTGAAGAACAATTAAAGGTTGAGTATTTAGAAGGAGAAAGCTTCAGCCATTGCAGCGTTCCTGCGCGAGCTAGCACTCCCACGGAAGACGATCTACCTAAGACTTCGCGTGGACAATCTATAGAGGCTAGACACATGTGTGGCTGCAAAGCATGATCAAGAAGTCATCCAAGACCTCCAAGAAATCAGGTATGAGATTTGATCTCATTAAACTTAAGATTAGATCTTAAACATGGTTACTAAAATTTCAGGGTTGCTAAAATTTCAGAATTGTATGTTAGACATACAATCATTGTTTCATGCTTTACATAAATATTTAAATCATGGTTCTTATTTTTGTTGTAGAGATCTGATCTCTGGCATGCATGAAAATTAAATAGTTTAATTTTTAAATGCTTCCGCTGTAATTATTGAAAATAAATGCATGCAGCCCATAAGGGTTCCTTTCATTGACCCCTCCTAGTGACAGGAGATAATGTTCTTATGTTCAATTTAGCAAAATCTTGGCCAGGATGATCCTTGTGAGGAGTCACAGGATTTGTAAAGTTGAAACATATTTTGGATGAACTGATTAAAGAGTTGACAGTAAACTCTGAAGTCATCCTAGGCATTCGGAGTTGTAGGGATGAATTATACGGTAACCATAGTCCAAGGATTCTTGAATGTTGCTTTGCAATCATTCGGCCTATCCAGACGTCAGGTACCATTGCTAGATAGTCATTTCGATTAGTACAAATAAGTTGTTTTTGTATTACCGGCTTAGGTTTGAACCTATGAGGTCACACACATAGAAGTTTCTAGGTTAATCAAATGGCTGACAGATGATTAAGCATCGTCCAAGGGTATATTAGTCAATTTGATTGACAAATTATCCTAAGCAAAGGTTGCAGTAAAATAATTATTGAATTATTGAAGGATTAATTAGAAATTAGATTGCTAATGAACTCAATTTGATTGAATGATTGGGCTTAGGTTAAGCCAAACTAAATAAGATTCAATTTGGGCTACATCAGGGTTTGACCTAATTAGATTGGGTTCGACCCTAGTAGAATAGGGCTTAACCAAATTGATGGGACCTGACCAATTTGGATTAGGCCTGATCCGAGTCAATTAGAAGTCCTTATTTGATAAAGAATCTAAGTCCAAAAATTTAAAATTAGATAAGGAGAAGAATCCCTAAATTTTAGGAGTTTAGCTTTCTTTCTTGGAGAAAGATTTACACCTCATTAAATTCTCTCTCATCATGGCACATGAGATCCCTAATTTTTAGGGAATATTGGCAAAAGAAAGAGAGGATGCGTGGGGCTGATTATCCTATCATGATGGCGCCACAAACTTTCCAAAAGCAATGCATCAAAATCCCTAATTTGTAGGAGATTGTGGCGCATGAAAGGAAGGGATTGCGGCACCAGGATTGGTGGCACATGAATCCCTAAAATGTAGGGATTCATGGTGCACAATTAAAAAGGATTATTCTCCTCTTAGCTGCAGTGTTCACTAAAATTTTTGGAGATTTTATCAGCCAAATAAGTTGGCAAAAAGAGGGGTGTAGCGTGGGGGTCCAAGGCTATAAAAGGACCTCCACGCCTAGGGTTTTCAATGCAGAATTTTTAGGAGTTCTGAAGTTCAGAAAAATTCTGAGATTGGGCCACCCACCTCTTCTCCTTCCTCTTCTTCATCTGCATCTTTCATCTTCTCGAAGAACAATCAAAGGTTGAGTGCTTCGAAAGAGAAAGGTTCAGCCATTGCAACACCTCTGCGTGAGCTAGCACTCCCACAGTCGTCGATCTTCCTGGAGCTTCGCATGGACGCTCCATAGAGGCCGGACGCATGTGCGGCTACAGAGTATGATCAAAGAGTCATCAAAGGCTTCCAGCGAATCAGGTATGAGATTTGATCTCATTAGAAATTAAGATTAGATCTTAACATGGTTGCTGAAATTTCAGGGTTGCTGAAATTTTAGAATTGTATGTTAGACATACAACCATAGTTTCATGTCTTACATAAATATTTAAATTCTGGTATTTATTTTTATAGTAGAGATTAGATTTCAAGCATGCATAAAAATTAAAGAGTTTAATTTTTGATTGCTTCCACTGATTTCTAGAAAATTATTAAAATCATGCATGCTACCCTATAGGGGTTCCTTTCAGGTTCCCCCCAAACGAAGTTACCCAATTTGAAGGACCAGGCAACTCAAGGGTAAAGTTCTGAGAAATAGAGAACATAGCCCGAATTCGGTCAAGGTCGAATTCTCCTAAAATACTTCTTTCGGCATCCAGACCTGAAACTACCTTAGGGTGGGTTCCTCCCGAGGCCATAGAGGCCTAATCAGGGGAACCCTAACCAACCCGTTCGGCATAGATAGAACAACCACCGGTGGATAAATCCATAAGCAACTAGAAGAAGAAAAATAAAAAGGGGATGAGGGTAAGGGAGAAGACTCAAAACAAGCCGAAAATATAGAAATTACCCACTAAGAACCAGAAAAATGTCCTAGCAAAATACAAAGAAGTTGAATCTCATTATGGAAGCGTAGGAGCGGTAGCAAACTGAACCTATGATTTCCCTCTTTCTTTCTAAGTTTTAGAGTAGGAAGGGATGAGGTAGAAGGGTCATGGTAGCCATTCGTTCTATATATACAAATTTGGGTGACCTATGCTGATACACTACCTCACCTACTTCGGCCATGCATCACTCCAGTGTTCGCCCTCAGGTGATCTTCTGAATCGCCATCAAACTCCAAATGTCTATTCAGCATGCTGACATCCCCTCCATAATCACGATGCTTTGAAAATGGCAAGGACAACCATGCCTCTTATAAATGCAATATCTGAAAAATATCTACACCAATACCAAGGACGGCTACAAAAAAGCAGCTATGACAATCACTTGGCTTCGTAGGCAACCTTTGCAGACCAGCTCTATCAATGAAACTACTTTCACTACCTGAGCCAGCAAGCTTGGCTCAACTATGAAACTGAGAGGGAAGTGATGTTCCTCGGACCCGATCACATTCCATATAAAAGGCTGGCCAACCAAAACTTGCCACGAAGTCTCTGAACCAACAATTAGAGCCTACAACCTTGCAACCTAGAAGCGTGCAAGGGGGCTCTTTAAATTTCAAAACCTCCATAGCTAGCAACACCTTGGTCGTGATCTTTGGCGATTTTCGAAATTGCACCATTGAAACATGTGGGGCGTGATTTGCATGTGAAATGCCGGCGCCTAATTCTCATAGCCGACCCATGTGCTTGAATTTCTAGGCAATAGGTGCTAGTCTTCGCCTATGCAATCAACTTTCTAGAAGACCTTCCAAGTAAATGCTCTAGTTTCTTGACAAACCATTATACTATCACCTATTAAGAACCTCCTCTGTTCCCTGAGTATCGTCCTGACTAGAGTCGCCCACCGGACATACTTTGATAAGAAGACTTCTCCATCTTTAAAGTTTTAGGTCGGAGCTCGGTCATAGACTAGATGCAACCATTGATTCGGAAGCAGCTTCGAATGACTGCATCTTTGTACAATTCGAGCAGCTCATTGTCGAGCCTTCCAATATCTTTTCTGCTCGGCGCTTGGGTCAAGTCGGTCCTCAACGACAACATATATAATAGAGTGAATCGATTTAGACTTGAAGAGGTATGCCTATAATAATCAAGTTAAGCCAATATATAATTGGTGTCCTAAGTCGAGCGGACTTAAACTAATATCTTAAGTCGATTTTTTAGAACTTATAAACTTAACACACCCGCTAGATTCCATCTCGAGCACTCAAGAAAATAGAACCCGGTTAAGCCATCTATTTGCTCCAATGGGAGCTTGCGCAGTATGCCAGTGTGGGCCCATTTCCATATCGGGTCCCAAGTAACAAGGCCATTAACAAATCTGACCCTCCACATGGACCTTCGGATTTAGGTGGACCAGCATACCGTACGTCAAGGGTGCTTCAAATCAGAAATCATCCAAATGGCCCAACCAGTCACGATCACTTTTTTGAGTTTCTGATCCCCATGCTATCTTATCATCCCAAAACGTGGGCCCACTCCTTTTCGTCCTGGGCCGTCCAATCAGAGTGCCCGTCTGGCACAACCATGGGATATAATGGAGCTGTGATGGTGACCGTCAGACGGGTGGACACCGTTGCTTGGATGCGACACGGCTGAGCTCGTGGTCCATCGGAGGCGCCACCCATCAGGAGGGACTGCGGACCATCTCTCTCTCTCTCTCTCTCTCTGTGCGCGATACGAACGCTTTCCGGTCCTCTATGCCGGGCCAAACGGCCATGTGTGTATCACGTGGAATATATGTAGGACGAGATTAAGACGCAGGTCTCCGTTGAGGTTGGCCAAATTAAGTTCGGATTGGATGAAGCTAGAGAAATAGCATGCTCAAGCTTGTGCTAAATAAAACAGGTTTCCATTTGGCATATTTAATTGTTGCAAGGTGAGTAGGCCATCCAAGATTTTTCCGGCAAGCAACCACCCTTATCACCTCTTCCATGAATGCCTTTGATGGTGCGACCAAGAGGCCACTTCCAAAGCACCATTCTCCATAGAGAAGCCCCACCGTTCATTTACACTTGCATGCTCCTTTCAGGCGCAATGACAGGTGCATGCATGTGAGCACTTGGGCCCACCTGACATGGGAGCCCATATGTACGTCCTCCGTGCAAAACGAGCAGGATGCATCCAGCCTAGTCTCCTACTTCACTGCACCTTTCCCAGGCAATCACGTGAATGGGTTTAAGAGCATGTGAAGTGCACGTGTCACAGCCCCAAGGCATCCCATCAATGGACTTGGGAAGTGCACGTGTCGTGCATGCAGGACACTACATGGAGATTGGAAGAATGCGGACGTCGTGGGGTGGATGCTCCTCCCCTCACTATTTCCTTCCGGTCCAAGAGGGTAGGTTTGAGAGTCTAGCCGCGCGAAGCAACCTAGCGGACCCGCCCATGGCTAAGAGTGCCGAGGCTTAAAAAGTCCTTTTTTCTTTCTTTTCTTCTCATTTTTCTTTTCTACACCACACCACACCCCCAACCACCCCGCCCCCCCCCCCCCCCCCCACACACACTTGCAGAGGTAAGCCCAGGTTGAAGGGAGTCCCGCGTGTTTGCTTTCAGATTGCCTCCTAGCCCTCCCCTCACCAACCAGTCCGCCTGCACCCGGAACTAAAAAAATTGCCGTTGTCAAAAGCTAAGCGTATTTGCCTAAAAAAAAAAAAGAAGGAAAAACAAAAAAAAAGTAGCTACTCATTAATCAATTTTGCAGCAAAAGTCCATTTGAAAACCAATACACATTTAGCGACCTCGGACAGTTTTAGCACCAGGTTTAAGTCATGCAGGTTTGCATATGCTTTTACAGAACCATAATCGTTTCTGCTCAGATATAGATAGTTTTTTAAGACATTGGGCCCAACATGGATGACACGTGCAATTCTAAGGAATGGAGAGGGAAAATTATCACGCATTTGATGGCTACAGTACCCGTTTCAACATCTCTCTAATCTTTCTATCTCTTTAGCAGTTTCCTTCTCTCCAATCTTTGTAGCTCCCTCATATCTCGCATCCACTGTGCTCACTTGTCATGGCCATGGCAAAGAAGGATAGCATGGGAAAAAATTCCATGACCCTAGCCACCCTCAGCATTACCGACCAACCCACTATAAGCGAGGTGTTCGAGGTCCCTCCTAGTTCATTTGAAGTCACCATCAAATTGTTAGCCTAGATGCACAAATATAATTGATAAATCAATAATTAAATATTTCTAATATTCAAAAATAGTAAATAAGAAAAATAAACTAGCAAATAATTAACTTGACAATAGAATAATAAAATGAAGAAAGAGAGAGAAGATGATCCGTGGATCGAAGCACGCTGACGCGTTGTCCCAGAAAAGTTTATGCCCCCCACGCACGGGTCTGCTGGCACAGATCTTCTAGAGATACGATGACCCAGTACAGAACCACGTCTTCCCCATCGGTGCGCCTCCAGAGAAGAAAGAATAACACGTTTACGTTTGCAAATAGCTCAAAAGAAACTTAGAAAAATTATGAAAAGAAGAAAAAAAAATTTTATTTCTTTTCTCCCCAATGATCCCTAGAACCCTTTTTATATAGGCTCCTGGAATAGGAAAAAAAAAAAAATTTATTGTGTTTGAAATGATCCCTAGAGCCCTTTATATAGGCTCAGGCGCGTCAAAAGAAACAAACTTTCCTCCTACGGATTGATGACGTGTCTTCTTGTGCTCCTTTAATACTGCAACTTGTTGTATCTTGGCCACCCATGCTTCTTTCCTTCTTCGGGGGGCCTTTCTATGCTTGCTCAAGTGCGTGGATGCATGACACTTGTTATAGCCTGCTTCCTTTGGGGATCTTTCTATGTTTGCTTCCTTGCTTGTGCGCCGATGCTTGCCACTTGGCCGTTGACCAAGTCAAATATTTGGTTTTCAAATTTTGAAATATTTGATTTAATTCAACAATCCCCCATATAAATTAAATATTTAAAAAATTTAAATCAAAATAAATTTAAAAATCAAAATAAAGTGTTGAGTATCTTATATTATGTAATAGATGTAGGTAACTTTCGGTTTGAACCTTCATTTAGTGATAATTGATTACCTCTGTGGAGCCAAGGTGGACTATGCATTGAACCTTAGTCCATAACTTAGATTTTATTAACAACACACATAATACAGCATAAACAATGCTCGAAACGAGTTTGCGCTTTACGGCCATGTGCAGGTATCTCTTCATGTGTGTTATTAGGGAATAGCCCACTTTTCACAGTCGCGGCCTCACGACACACGCATATAGGTGAATCTTCAAAAGGGTATGAGCAAGTAGGTACCCTGCCTCATGGGTCTCGGATTCATTAAGAGTAAAAAACTCAATCTAACCCTTGCTTTTTATGAGCACTATTGCCCTAGGGATGGGAAAAACAAATAGTGCTCCTCATTAGTCACCTATCTAGCTTGTTTCTACCCATTGAATCTTTTCAGATTGGGTTATCACAGACAATCCTTTGGTAAGCTGATCAGCTAGATTTCTTTTAGATCTTACAAAATTTAGTGCAATCAAATTATTCTTTAATTTGTATCTTAATGATTTATGGCGCACTTGCATTTTTTTGATTGCATTTATCTATAGCAGATCTGTAGTCACAATGAACAGATATAGAAGGTAATAATGAAGTCACAAGAGATAAATCTACCAGTCGATCTCTAAGCCACTCGACCTCAATGCTAGTGGTATCTAGGGCAATCATTTTAGATTCCATGGTGCTCCTAGCCACTACAGTTTGTTTGGTAGACTTTCATGATACAGGTGCACCTTTTAAAAGAAAGACAAAACCAGTGATAGATTCAGTATCAACTGTATCACTGATCCAGTTGGCATCATTATAGCCTTTCAGAATAGTAGGATAATCACAATAGTGTAATCTCAGAGATATGGTACCTTTAAGGTACCGGAGAATTCTTTCTATAGCAATCCAATGATCATTATTAGGGTTGTGAGTATATTTACTCAGTTGGTTCATAGAGTATGCAATATCAGATCTGGTATAATTTACAAGAAACCCTAGAGAACCAATGATCTGGGCATACAAGCTTTGATTGATTTGGATCACCTAAGTTCTTCTTTAGATGAAGAGATGGATTATAGAGAGTAGATACAGAATGACAATCAGAGTAGTGAAACTTTTTTAAGAATCTTCTCCACATAATAGCTTTGGGACAAAAGTTATTCCATCTTCATTCCTTATGATTTTAGTATTTAGGATTAGGTCTGCTTCTCCTAAATCTTTCATGTCAAATTTTAAAGATAAAAATTATTTTACTTCATTAATAATTTCTAAGTCTGCTCCAAAAATTAGGATATCATCTACATATAGACATAAGATTATAATTTTGTTATTCCTTTTTTAATAATATACACATTCATCTGTGTTATTAATTTAAATCCATTAGTTAGGATTATTTCATCAAATTTAAGGTGCCACTGTGTGGGGGCTTGTTTTACACCATAAAGAGATCTAATCAACCTACATACCTTTTTCTCTTGACCTAGGACAATGAAACCTTCGAGTTGGTCCATGTAAATCTCTTCATCTAGGTCCCCATTCAATCAGTTTTAACATCCATTTGATGTATAACCAGTTTATAAATAAAAGTCAAGATAATAAGGATCCTAATGGTAGTGATTCTAGCTACAGGTACATAAACATCAAAAAAGTTAATCACAGATTTTTGAGTAAAACCTTTGGCTACTAACCTAGCCTTGTATTTATCTACAGTTCCATCTGGCCTAAGTTTCTTCTTAAAGATCCATTTACACTCTATGGGTTTACTTCCTAAGGGTAGGTCTACCAATTCTCAAGTATGGTTTTGAATTATAGATTGCATTGCATTATCTATTGCTTCTTTCCAGAAGAGGGCATCTAAAGATTTCAAGACATCCTCTAAAGAAGTAGGAGAGTATTCTTTTAGGAATGTGGAGTAGTCTTCTCCAAATTTCTTTTCAACTCTAGTTCTTTTACTTCTTGTAGGTTTAGTTTTTTCTTCTTCTTCCTCTCTAAATCTAGTTCTGCTTGAACTAGTCCCTTGATTATTATTGGTATTTATTTGATCATTTATTCTTGTTTTAAAGAAAAATATACTTTCAAAGTAGATTGCATCTCTTGCTTCCATTATGGTATTGTTATTAATTTCATTTATTTTAGAGTTAAACACTAAAAATCTTCATTTATTTTAGAGTTAAACACTAAAAATCTATTAGCATTACTCTCAATTGCATATCCTATAAATATTGCATCTATTGTTTTGGGTCCAATTTTCTTTTTTTTATTTTCTGAAATTTTTACTTTAGCTAAGCACCCCCACACTTTTAAGTATTTTAGGTTAGGTTTTCTATGTTTTCAGATTTCATATGAGATTTTATCATTATGTTTGAATGGAATTCTATTCAAGATATAAGATGCAATTACTAGTGCTTTCCCTCAAAGATTTTCTGGTGCATCTGAACTAATTAGCATAGAGTTAACCATATCCATTAAGGTTCTATTCTTTCTTTCAGCTACTCCATTAGATTAGGGTGAATAGGAAGTTGTCACTTCATGAATTATCCCATGTTCTTCACAGAACTGGATCAGCTCAAATGAGGTAAATTCACCTCCTTTATCAGATCTTAAGGTTTTAATCTTTTTATCTAGTTGGTTTTCGGCCTCTGTTTTATATACTTTGCATTTATTTAAGACCTCGGTTTTAGCTTTGATAAGATAAAGGTGACAGTATCTAGAAAGATCATCTATAAAAGTTACAAAATATTTGTTTCTACCCCTTGAGGTTCTTCTTGAGTCATATACATCACTATGTATGAGTTCAAGAAGATCAGAATCTCTACTTACAGAGTAAAAGGGTCTTTTAGTTAATTTGCCTCTACACATATCTCACATTTGTCATTATTCTTAAGTTCTGATCTTGGGATTAAGTTCAAGTGCATTAAAGAGCAAATATAATGATCAAAGATATATTCTCATAAAAGGCCTATGACTCTCTTATATAGACCTAAGACTTATGTGCCATACTGTTAGCAGTATGCCCTAGAAGCCAATTTGGCAGACGCATTGTATTTATTATGGATATAAAATTTGTACTTGATCTTTTTATTAATTAATAAAATTAGGCATTTTGTTCATTCATGTTATTATGTATCTATGAATCATCCTACGAATTAATAAGATAATAACACATGTTCTCAAGAATTGAGAATTTAAGACATGTGTCATTAGGTAGTTAATTCCAAAATTGCTCCTGATCGATGGCTCATCACGAAGGACGGTGATCGATCCGATGAGATTAGTGTACAGATCACTTTTCTTGATGGACAAGTCTCAAGTCCACAGTGTGGGGACACTGGAGTGATTGTGCAAGTGCTTGTTAGAGAATAAGGGTACTGAGCGCGACCAAAGCAAGAATTCACTCAGATGTCTATCCACTCGTCAGTGACTTACTTGATGCTGCAGTTATATGACTAGTACTTAGACCTGCAATGCCTCAACTAATCATAGTGAGGTTGCTGTAGTTTGACGAGCACATAAACGTGGGCCTTAAGGGATCTTGTGGGGTAGATTGGTTGCAGTAGATTTACTGTCGGATTATGATTGCATCTAGATGGGATCTATCGACCTTGATAGATTAGGAGTGATCCTATATGATTTATGAGACTAAGTTCGAAAGACCTTAGCTAGGGCAATTCTGGAAAAAGAGTTTTCCAATTTCGAACTTGAATCAAATAAATTTGACATATAACAGACGATGGAATTTGATGAGTTATCTATAATCTCTGTCATGTCGGGATCCACGATAGAGGTACTGTATCATATGTTAACTACACCTAGAGGTTTATCCATTCTGTTCTACTGGGTTGCCACTATATGCTGCTAGGTGTCACTAGTAGATTATGGAACTCAAAAGCATTCACTTGATGATCAGTAAACCCTGAAGAGTAGAGTCAAAATTATTTCAACCCATTGAAAGGAGTTTCAATGATACTGTGATGGAGATCACAATATATCTCACTACAGATAGGGTAGAACCTATGAGGTCACACACATTAGAGGTTTTAATCATTCCGACGGTTGGATTACGATTTAGAATCGCAATAGATCTTGATTGTCAATTTGATTGACAATTGGTTTAACCCACTAAGAGTTAGTGAGTTAAAGAAGAAGGATTTGCAATTGGATTGCAATTTAATTAATTCAATTGGATCTAATTAAATTAGGCTTAACCTTATTGGATAAGGATAGAAAGGCCTAATTAATTAGAACTCCTTATTAGATAAGGAACATAATTTATGAAAGTCCAATTTGGATCCTAATTGGATTAGGATTCACATGAATCAAATTGGAGGACACATTGGGTTCTAATTGGATTAGAATTTAATTGATCAAGAGGGACCAAATATTTCCTAATTGGATTAGAAAATTTGAGCATAATGTTAGATGTATGCCCCGGAAGCCAATCTGGCTGACACATTATTCATTCTAGGATATAATTTTGTACTTGACTTTATTATTATTGAATAAATAAAAGGTATTTTTTTCATTCATATTGTTTATGTGTCTATGAATTATCCAAGAAATTAATAAGATGATGATGCATATTCTCAAGAGTTGAGAATTTGAGCCATGTATCATTGGTGATTAATTTCTAAATGCTCCTGATCGATGGATCATCACGAGGACGGTGATCGATCCAATAAGATCAGTGCACACATTACTTTTCTTGAGGATAGACGAGACTCGAGTCCACGGTGTGAAGACACTGAAGTAGTAGTGCAGGTGCTTCTTAGAGAACAAGAATACTGAGCGTGACTAAAACAAGAAGTCATTTGGATGTCTATCCACTCGTCAGTGACTTGCTTGATGTTGCAGTAGTGTGACTGGTCCTTTGACCTGCGGTGCTTCGGCTACTCACAGTGAGGTTATTGTGGTTTGACTGCACGTATACATGGTCTCTAGACATATGGGTCCACGCAGTAAAGATTGGTTGCAATAGGTTCACTGTAGGAGTAGGGTATGCACCTATATGGTATCTATCGACCTTGATAGATAAGGAGAGATCCCATGTGATTTATAAGACTGAGTTCGTAAGACCTCGGCCAGGGCAGTATACATAGTGGAGAAAGAATTTTCCACTCTCGAACTTAAGTCGAATAAATATTGACATATGACAGACGATGGGGTTTGACGAGTTGTCCATGACCTCCATCCTGTAAGGATCCACGATAGAAGGACTGTATCATACGATAACTGCACCTAGAGGTTCATTATTCTATTCTACTGGGTTGCCACTATATACTGCTAGGTGTCACTTGTGGATGTTGGGACTCACGGGCATTTACCTGATGATCGGTAAACCCTGACGAGTAGAACTAAAAGTGTTTCAGTCCACTGAAAGGTGTTTCAGTGATATTGAGATAGAGATCACAATATGTCTCATTACCAGTTAGATTAAAACCTACGAGGTCACACACATTAGGGGTTCTGATTATTAGGATTGTCGAATTGTGATTTGGAATCACAATGTCAATAAGATTGATGTTTGAAATAACCCACTAAGAGTTAGTGAGTTAAATGGAAGAATTAAATAATTATAATTAGATTATAATTAAGTCTTTTATTGCTGATTAATTGAGTCAAATTATGTTGGGTCTGACCCAAAGAAATTTGACTCAAATCCTAGTCAAGAGTTGGCTAGATCGAGTCCCTGAAAACCCTGCCTAATTCAGCCTTTTTTCCTTGTATAGAGCCTCCCTCTTGATGCCTTATTTTGAGGAGTCAAAATAAGCAAGAGGGGGCAGCCAAGAGGGCAAGGAGGGGCGTGGCCCCCTCTCCTTCTTTGCTGGGAGCCGGCGCCCCTTGATTCTTTCCAAGAATCAAGGGGCCCGCCAATAAAGGAATGAAGACAAGAAACCTACTAGGAATAGGACTCCTGGTGCCTAGGCTTTTAAACCCTATAAAAAAGGGAGCCCCAAGCCCCAAGCTTTTCATGAGTTCTTCTCCCAGGCGTGGGGCAGCAAGGAGAATTTTTTTGGGTTTTTTTTAATCAGCAAAGAAAAGGGAGAGAAGGGAATCCAAAACAGCAAAATAGTTTCTTCTTCCCTTGAAGGCTGCACAAGGTGGGATCCTTGTGATTTCTTCTTCCTTCTTCTTCGACATCCAAGAGAGGCTTTTCCAAGGAGCTAGCACCCCGGTGAAGCCCCATCTCTAATCTTCAGCAACCTCGTGTGGATACTTGTAGAGGCCGGACGTTTGTGGGGCTACAAGGAACCAAACCACGATCATCGGTTGCGGTGTTCTTCTACCCGCACAAAGGTAAAGATGAGATCTTCATTTGAACTTTTATATTTCTGATTTGCTGGTATTTTAACAATTCATAATTAATTATTAGATCTTAGTTTAGTCCCCATCGGAATTCAAAAGGGTTCTGAATTATTCTGATTCAGAAAATTTTTGAAATCCACCCGATCCTGTTCCGGCGTATGCGATGCACCGGGCCTGGCATGCGGATTCCGCTGCGATCGTCGCGCCGCTGCAGGGGAACACCAACAGTGGTATCAGAGCCATGGTTTTGGGGATCCAATTAAGATAATAGTTAATTGATTATGAATTAGTTCTGATTTTTTAATTATTATGCATGCTGAAAAATTCTGCGTGCTAAAATTTTGTGATGCTGAAATTTTCAGCAAGCTGATTTTGTTAGATCGATCATGCGATGTTAGTTTTAAAATTATGATGTGATTATGATGTTTAAAATTAAGGTATTGCATGATCTGGATCTCAGATGGTTGCATAATAAAATTAAAATCAGATTAGATAAAATCATGCATAAGATGCATGTGGTGATGATCATAGGATTCAAATCCTTTTGGTATCAAATGTAAAGACCTGCGATGTGATCTGTAATGTCATGTAATATTTTCAGATGCTTGCATGCATCTTATTTGATGTTTTGAGGGGCCTGTGTGCCTCCTAAAAGGGACGTAATTTATTTCTATATCTGGTTGTATTTCTGTGATGTAATGTACGTCAACGATCAGTCGAAGATAGTACATGAGATGTACGGCGATCTGAGCGGTTGATGGCGATTGGATCAAGAGTTGATCAAGGATCGAATCAAGGAGGCTTAGGACCAATTCAAGAGTTGAAGACCAGCTGATCGACTGACGTGCATGTGCTTGTAATATGACCTAATTAGAATCCATGATCATCACCTATTTAAAATTCAGCTTTTATTTATTGCTGCGATTTTAATTGCCTGCGATGTACCGTTTGCATGTGATGCGAATGTATGCGGGGTAGATAGATTTACATATGATGCAAACTAGTAGAGCAATCCCAATGAGACCTAAACTAAAACCTCCTCAATCAGTCAAGAGTGAACCAACATGAGCGAGTCATATTAGATTAATTGATCTAATTGGTGTCTAGGAAAGCATGAAAGGTGGTTACTTAACTAAGACCTTACTCTCTGAGTAAGGGGAGCCTCCTACCTGCTTATCTGGCCAATTGTTCGATTACCTCTTATGAAGAGCTCAAGGTTGCAAATACTAAGACATGATTAACCAATATTAAGTCCATAGGTCTTCCACCGTAGTAGAGCTGCTAAGGTCTTTTGGTGTTGACTTGTCTCGGCTGGACACAGTGGGCAAGTTGCATCAAGGGGCTGGACCTCTCTATAGACATGAGATGTTGTAGGGTTAAAGATGGGGTTGGGCACCAATAACTGTTAGGTGAGGGCCCATTGACAACTTTATTTCTATGGTTATACGGTGGGTCTGACTTAACTAAGGAATGGGACCAATAACTATTAGGTGAGGTCTTCATAACTTAGAGACCAAGTAGCACTGCAACATGCTTGAGAAGCATTGTACAAGAGTTGTACACTCATCCATTTATGTGTCACCAATAACTGTTAGGTGAGATGGCATGCAAATCAGTGGGACCACAGTACCCACTAGAAACCCTAGTCGCGTAGGATTTCCGTTTTTCTACCAGGGAAGTGTGAGGAATTCGAGAAAATAGTGGGAGGTACATTTGTTCTAAAAGATCCTAGAACAAGTTAGGATCAAGTACAAAAATCTAACTAGAATCTTTACTCTCTGCAGATCACAATGTCAGCCTCAAACCCTTTGACCCGTATTCTTGAGACCAACCGACTAACCAGTACCAATTACAAAGACTGGCTTAGAAATCTCAAAATTGTTCTGAGTTGCGAGAAAATAGGCTATGTGCTCGACAATGATATCCCCACATTACCATCATGTCCGACCGCTGATCAGCGTGCGATGCATGAAAAGTGGACAGACGATGACATAAGGGTCAAGTGCTACATCATGGCATCCATGTCCAATGAACTCCAATGTTAGCATGAGAATATGAAGACTGCTAGGGACATACTGGCACACCTGCAAGAGTTGTATGGTGAGCAGAGTCGCACAGCTCATATTGAAGTGTCCAAGAGGCTCTTCAAGGCAAAGATGCACGAGGGGCAGTCTGTCCATGATCATGGTCTGACTATGATCAAGGACCTAGAGGAGCTTGAGAAGCTCGGTATGAACATGCACAAAGAATTGCAAGTAGATCTGATCCTGCAATCCCTTCCTGATTCATTTGGACAATTTATAGTAAACTACCACATGAATAAGATTGAATGCACTAAGACTGAACTATTAAACATGTTGGTAACTACTGAGGGAGCCTTGAAAGGTTTAAGGGGCAATGCCCTTGCTGCTGAGTTGATTTCTGGTTCCAAGAGAAAGTCTACTTGGAAGAAAAAGAAGCCTGCGAAGAAGCAGAAGAAAGACAAGAAGCTAAAGAAGGAAGTTCAAAAGAAAAAGACTAATGATAAAGGAAAATATTTCCACTGCAATGTCGATGGCCACTGGAAGAGAAATTATCCTTATACCTCGAGAGTCTGAAGAACAAGAAGGCAGACACACTTTCAGAAGGTATGTTAGACTTGCTCGTGATTGAAACTAACCTTACGGTTTCCTCTACTTCTAGTTGGGTTATACATTCTGGTTCTAGTGCTCACTTGTGCACTACTATGCAGGATCTAAAGGAAAGTAGAAGACTGGCGGAAGGTGTGGTAACCCTTCGGGTTGGCAACAGAGCAAAAATTGCTGCTGTGACTGTGGGCACCTACCCTCTGCGACTACCGTCTAATTTTAGTTTATTACTTAGAGACTGTTATTATATACCTGCTGCTAGCAGAAATTTGATTTCTGTTTCATGTCTAGCACAGGAAGATCATGTTCTTATATTTGACAAAGACTGTTGTTCTATTTATTTTAGAAATAAAATAGTCGCACGTGGTTTCATGATTGACAGTTTCTATCATTTGCATATGGATGTATCTGTAAATGTGTCTGAGCAAGAAGTGAGTACCAAAGGATCCAAGAGATCCAAGGATGAGATAAACCAAAAGTATTTGTGGCACCTCAGGCTTGGCCATATTGGAGAGGACAGAATGAACAAAATGGATAAAGATGGGCTTTTCGGCTCATTGACTTTCAAGTCATATCTAGTTTGGCGAGTCCTGTCTTCAAGGAAAAATGGCTATATTGCCCTTTGTAGGATATGGAGAGAGGACCACTGAAATACTTATTCTGGTACATACAGATGTGTGTGGCTCATTCGATGTGCTAGCTAGGGGTCGTTATTCGTACTTCATTACCTTTACCGATGATTATTCACGGTATGGGTATGTGTATCTTATGAGACACAAATCTGAATCTTTTGAAAAGTTCAAAGAGTTCAGAAATGAAGTAGAAAAATAAACTGAAAACCCCTTAAGGCTCTTCGATCAGATCGAGGAGGAGAATACCTTAGTGAGAAATTCCGGAACTATCTCAAGGAGAATGGCATAGTCCTCACAATGGACTCCTCCGGGTACACCTCAACTCAACGGGGTGTCAGAGAGGAGAAATCAGACTCTATTGGATATGGTCCGGTTCATGATGAGTTTCACTGATTTACCCATGTTTCTTTGGGGAAATGCCTTACTTACCCGCAATTTATTCCACTGTATAGAGTTCCCAGTAAATCCGTTGCTACCACACCGTATGAGATATGGCATGGTAAGAAACCAAATTTTGGTCATCTCAAGATTTGGAGATGTTCGGCCCACATCAAGCGACTATAGGCGGACAAGCTAGAGGCTAGGACCATAAGTGCTCATTTTATAGGATATCCTAAAGAGTCATTAGGATATAATTTTTACATCTCAGAGGATCACAATGTGTTTGTGAGCCGACATGACATCTTCTTGGAAAAACAGTTTATCCTTGATAGAGGCAATGGGAGGAAAATTTAGCTTGAAGAGAAAGTCTCTGAAAAAGCAACGAGTCATGGATCCAATAGAACCCAATCATACAGAGCCGGTACACGTTGTTCCTCCTCCACCTCGCAGATCTAGTAGGGTCTCCCATCCTTCCGATAGATACTTAGGTATGCTTGAAGAGGATACTAAGGAAATGTTCCTCATGAGAGATAGGGAACACATACAGGATCCCAAAACCTACGATGAGGCAATATCAGATATCGATTCCGAGAAATGGTTGGAAGCTATGAAGTCAGAGTTAGACTCCATGCATTCCAACCAAGTCTGGACCTTAGTGGATCCACCAGAAGGTATTGTGCCTATTGGATGCAAATGGATCTACAAAAGGAAGATAGGTTCGGATGGAAAGGTAGAGACATATAAGGCAAGGCTAGTAGCGAAAGGGTATAGTCAGCGCGAAGGCATTGACTAGCAGGAGACCTTTTCACCTGTAGCCATGCTGAAATCCATCCGAACATTGCTTGCCATTGCAGCATTTCATGATTATGAAATTTCGCAGATGGATGTGAAAACTGCTTTTCTGAATGGATATCTTGATGAAGATATTTATATGGAGCAGCCTTTGGGTTTCACTTCCAATGATGGAGATCACAAAGTCTGCAAACTGCAAAGGTCCATTTATGGACTAAAGCAAGCATCTCGGAGTTGGAACACTCGTTTCAATGATACGATCAAAACTTTTGATTTCATCAAAAATGAAGAGGAACCGAGTGTTTACAAGAAGGTTAGTGGAAGTGCTGTCGTATTTCTCGTACTGTACGTGGACGACATCCTCCTAATAGAAATGATATTCCCATGCTAACCTTGATCAAGGTCTGGTTGTCACCTTGGGGAAGCATCCTATATTTTGGGGATAAAGGTCTATAGAGATAGATCTAAAAGGATGCTTGGCCTATCACAGAAGATGTACATAGAGAAAGTGCTGAAAAGGTTCAGCATGGGAAAACTCTAAAAGGGGTCTCTTACTCCTTAGGCATGGAATTCATCTCTCCAAGAAGATGTGCCCCAACACATCTGAAGAGATTCAACGCATGAGCAAGATCCCTTATGCATCGGCAATAGGGAGCCTTATGTATGCCATACTGTGTACACGACCTGATATAGCCCTTGCTGTGAGTGTCACTAGTAGATATCAGTCGAATCCAGGTGAAAAGCACTGGACAGCTACGAAGAATATTCTTAAGTACTTAAGAAGAACTAAAGATTTATTCTTGGTCTTTGGAGGAACATCAGAGTTAAGGTAGAAGGGTACACAGATTCAGACTTCATGACTGATATCGATGATAGAAAGTCTACATCTGGATATGTATTCTTGTACAATGGTGGTACGGTGAATTGAAAAAGTTCTAAACAACCGATCATTGCTGATTCTACTATGGAAGCTGAATATATCGCCGCCTTTGAAGTTGCTAAGGAAGACTTCTAGTTCAAAAAATTCATTGCGGAATTGGATGTAATGTCATCGAGATGCCATAACACTCTACTGCGATAATAATGGCGCCATAGCTCTTGCTAAGAAGCCAAGGTCTCATAAGAAGTCAAAGCATATAGAGCGGCGCTTTCACCTCATACGCGGACTATGTTGAGAAGAAATATGACGAGGTGCAGAGAGTAGACTCCGCGGATAACGTGGTGGACTGTTCACTAAGCAGCTGAGTCAGCAAAACACTGAAGCCCACCTTGAGAAGATGGGACTTAGATATATGACTGATTGGCTTTAGTGCAAGTGGGAGATTGGTTAGATGTATGCCCTGAAAGCCAATCTGGCTGACACATTATTCATTCTGGGATATAATTTAGTACTTAACTTTATTATTATTGAATAAATAAAAGGCATCTTTTTTATTCACATTGTTTATGTGTCTCTGAATCGTCCAAAAAATTAATAAGATGATGATGCATATTCTCAAGAGTTGAGTATTTGAGCCATGTATCATTGGTGATTAATTTCTAAATGCTCCTGATCAATGGATCATCACGAGGACGGTGATCGATCCAATGAGATCAGTGCACACATTACTTTCCTTGAGGATGGACGAGACTTGAGTCCACGGTTTGGAGACACTGAAGTAATAGTGCAGGTGCTTGTTAGAGAACAAGAGTACTGAGCGTGACCAAGACAAGAAGTCATTTGGATGTCTATCCACTCGTCAGTGACTTGCTGATGTTGCAGTAAGTGTGGACTGGTCCTTTGACCTGCGGTGCTTCGGCTACTCACAATGAGGTTACTGTGGTTTGACTGCACGTATACATGGTCTCTAGACATATGGATCTATGCAGTGAAGATTGGCTGTAATAGGTTCACTGTAGGAGTAGGGTATGCACCTATATGGTATCTATCGACCTTGATAGATAAGGAGAGATCCTATGTGATTATAAGACTGAGTTCGTAAGACCTCGGCCGGGGGCAGTATACACAGTGGAGAAAGAGTTTTTCACTCTCGAACTTAAGTCGAATAAATATTGATATATGACAGACGATGGGATTTGACGAGTTGTCCACGACCTCTGTCCTGTAGGGATCCACGATAGAAGGACTGTATCATACGATAACTGCACCTAGAGGTTCATTATTCTATTCTACTGGGTTTGCCACTACATACTGCTAGGTGTCACTTGTGGATGTTGGGACTCACGGGGCATTTACCTGATGATCGGTAAACCCTGACGAGTAGAACTGAAAGTGTTTCAGTCCACTGAAAGGTGTTTCAGTCCACTGAAAGGTGTTTTAGTCTCTTATGGGAAAAAAAGTATACTTATCTCTTTTGAGGGATCAAAATCAACAGTACTCCTCCGTGATATTGAGATGGAGATCTCAATATGTCTTATTACTAGTTAGATTAGAACCTACAAGGTCACACACATTAGGGGTTCTGATTATTAGGATTGTCGAATTATGATTTGGAATCACAATGTCAATAAGATTGATGTTTGAAATAACCCACTAAGAGTTAGTGAGTTAAATAGAAGAATTAAATAATTATAATTAAGTCTTTTATTGCTGATTAATTGAGTCAAATTATGTTGGGTCTGATCCAAAGAAATTTGACTCAAATCCTAGTCAAGAGTTGGCTAGATCGAGTCCCTGAAAACCCTGCCTAATTCAGCCTTTTTTCCTTGTATAGAGTCTCCCTCTTGATGCCTTATTTTGAGGAGTCAAAATAAGCAAGAGGGGGCAGCCAAGAGGGCAAGGAGGGGCGTGGCCCCCTCTCCTTCTTTGCTCGGAGCCGGCGCCCCTTGATTCTTTTCCAAGAATCAAGGGGCCCACCAATAAAGGAATGAAGCCAAGAAACCTATTAGGAATAGGACTCCTGGTGCCTAGGCTTTTAAACCCTATAAAAAAGGGAGCCCCACGCCCCAAGCTTTTCATGAGTTCTTCTCCCAGGCGTGGGGCAGCAAGGATAATTTTTTTGGGTTTTTTTAATCAGCAAAGAAAAGGGAGAGAAGGGAATCCAAAATAGCAAAATAGTTTCTTCTTCCCTTGAAGGCTGCACAAGGTGGGATCCTTGTGATTTCTTCTTCCTTCTTCTTCGACATCCAAGAGAGGCTTTTGCAAGGAGCTAGAACCCCAGTGAAGCCCCATCTCTGATCTTCAGTAACCTCGTGTGGATACTTGTAGAGGCCGGACGTTTGTGCGGCTACAAGGAACCAAACCACGATCATCGGTTGCGGTGTTCTTCTACCCGCACAAAGGTGAAAATGAGATCTTCATTTGAACTTTTATATTTCTGATTTGCTGGTATTTTAACAATTCATAATTAATTATTAGATCTTAGTTTAGTCTCCATATGAATTCAAAAGGATTCTGATTCGTTCTGATTCAGAAAATTTTTGAAATCCACCCGATCTTGTTCCGGCGTATGCGATGCACCGGGCCCGGCATGCGGATTCCGCCGCAATCGTCGTGCCGCTGCGGGGGAACACCAACACATGAAAGGATGGGATTGTCCCATCCTTCATGCGGGCCACTCAAGGGAGAAAAGGAGGGGCGTCCGCCCCTCCTCCTTGTCACATGCCCAGAGAAAGAAGGGGGCATCCCCTTTCTTTCCTACTTTGGTCCCACACGCCATATGGAGGGCATCCGCCCCTCCTCCCTCTTTCACGTGGATTGCCACATGGCGCAAGGTGAGTCCTTAGATTCTCTCCAATCCTTTTTAAGTAAGAGGTGTGATAGAATTAAGTAAGGGGTATGGTAGAATTTGGAGGGATGAATCAAGAAGTGATTTCTCATTGAAATTATTCTTGTTTAGCTAGGCATGGGATGCCTATAAAAGGAGGGGTGGCATGGTGCATTAAGAACCATTGGAGCTCTCTTGAATCAGCCGCCCACCTCCTTCCTCCTTCTCCTTACAGGCGTGAGCCAGAAATAAGAGCTGCGCCCTCTTCTTCTTCTTCCTCCTTCTTCTTCCTCTCAAAGTAGTCAAAAGGTTGATTGAAGAGAGAGAAAATCAGCCATCAAAGGTGATCTCTACAGGGGAGCTAGCACCCCGATGAGATCTTGGAGCGATCTGTACCTCGTGTGGATACCTATAAAGGCTGAACGTTTGTGCGGCTTCAAGCGAAACAAATCCAACGATCATCAGATAGCGGTGAAGATCTACCCACTCAAAGATAAAAATATGATCTTTATAATTCTGAATAGTAGATCTGAAATTAATCAAGTTAGTAATTTTAATCTTTTTTTTAGATTTCATAATCTCTGAGTTAGAGAACTCAAGAAAATTTTTGAAATCTATGTTTTCTAGGACATTCATGAGAATGAACGACCCTGCGCGTATTTTTCCGCTGCGATTGTCATAATGCGTGCGGGGGTAACCTGACACATACATGGGCTTGTTGGTGGGATAATTGAAACTACTTCCTAATCAGCCGCATGGGAAAAAATTCAAATTCAAATTCAAACTTCTCCCATGCAGGGCACATGTTGAAATCAAATAGAAAAGGTGAGCATGAAATAAGTTCCTAATCAGCCGCATGGAAAAAATATCAAATTCAAAATCAAACTTCTTCCATGCCAAAACCGCATTTGAGTCCGCCACATCCTAAAGTTTTGACCATTAAACTTTTCAGTTTAGCACTAAGATTTTTAGATGTGCGGAAAGCCTGTTGATTTGTAGCTTAATTAATACAGTTTTGATACCTGTGAAAATAAAAAGGTTTATGTCAAATTATTGCACTGATATCTAATTTGAACTTTGTGGAGTGATTGATTAAAACCCCATTTTGATTTTGATGAGCTCAAAGCAATTGAGTATATCTTGTGATTACTAATGAATTCAATTGAGTGTTTCAGTGAAAATCCTGTCCAAGTGTTTCTAGACTTGGTTCATAGTATTTTGGATAAGTTAAGAAGTCTGCATGAACCAATGTCTGAGACTCGAGTCGACTCCCCGAGTATCACGAGTCGACTCCAAGCGTATCAAGGTCACTGGCACGAGCTCGAGTCGACTCCTGATCAGTACGAGTCGACTCCGACTGAAAACAGACAGAAGGACAGAAGAGCAGTTTTTCAGGTCTGAGATTCGAGTCGACTCCAGTGGAACGCGAGTCGACTCCCAGCGGTACACACAGAAAAAGTCAGAGAGCGTTTTATGGACTCTGAGATTCGAGTCGACTCCAGTGGAACGCGAGTCGACTCCCAGCGGTACACAAAGAAAAAGTCAGAGAGCGTTTTATGGACTCTGAGATTCGAGTCGACTCCCGCAGTACGCGAGTCGACTCCGAGACTGTGCGACCATCGACAGACAGAAGACCATGTTACTGCCTCTGAGATTCGAGTCGACTCCCAGACAGCTCGAGTCGACTCCAAGACAAGCTTCACGTCAAAAGGCAGAAGACCAACTTTCGGAAACTGAGAGCCGAGTCGACTCCAAGGAAGTTCGAGTCGACTCCAAGACTGGATGAGCCAAAAGACAGAGAATCGGGAGTTCGGGCTCTGAGATTCGAGTCGACTCCCAGGATAGTCGAGTCGACTCAAGTGGACAAAATTCAAATTTAGATCCACGGGCTATAGAGGATGAGCCGACTCCAAAATTGCCAGGTCAGCGCCAGAAGTTGGCGAGTCGACTCCGGTCAAGACGAGTCGACTCCCAGTCAAGACGGCAACTTTAATTCAAACTGGGAACAGTTGCCGAGTCGACTCCGGAAAAGCTCGAGTCGACTCCTGCTACAGCCGAGTCGACTCCTGATCGCGCGAGTCGACTCCAACCCACCAACGGTCACATTGTCAGGCTGCGCAGAGTGTGCAGAACGGCCAGAAAAAGCAGAGTAACGGCTAGTTTCCGTGGGGGTTGGCTTAAATAGCCACAGAAGATTGTAGCAAGAGAGAGAACACATATTCCACTCCTAGCATTCAAGTCTTCAAGCTCTCTAAGTGCTCTTCAACGAGAAAAAGGGAAGATCTGCATTTACTGCTCCACCAACATCTTCCCAGCATTCAAAGCTTCCTCCTCCTGCTTTCAAGTCGATCACTCTTTCCAAGAGGAGACCGGAGTTCCAGAAGCCCACACCTCTTCACCATCTTAAAAGCGTTTGAGGGCTTCTAACTCCTTTACGATTATATTGTTTTAAATCTGCTTTTTGAGAAGCTATCTTCTGTTTTCTTCTATCTCGTGTATTTACTTGATTCAATCGGGGGATTGAATCAAGGGGATTAAGGTTGGTTGGTGAGCCGGTTTAAAACCAACGAGTGTAAGGGTTTGATTGTGAGCCCGGGAAAACAATCGGGGTTGGTTCTAGTCGGTGAGCCTGGGAAAACCGACCGAGTTCGTTGTGAGCTCGTAAAACAACAAGTTCGGTTGTGAGCTTGCAAAACAACCGGCTGTAATCCAAGGGGGTTATAGTGAAATTCCCAAGTGAGACTTGGGGAGTGGACGTAGGAGCAAGGGTTAGCTCCGAACCACTATAAAACTTTGTGTTTGTAGTGCATTGTCTCTCATCTTCTTCCCCACACATTACTCACAGCACTTAGCTTTAATTAAATAACTGGATATAGTATTTAGTTAATCATCCACAAAGTTTTAATTAGCTAAAGTTAATTTAAAAACCCAATTCACCCCCCCTCTTGGGTTGTCTATCTGGGCAACAAGTGGTATCAGAGCCAAAAACTCTTCCACTCAAGAGTTAAAAGATCAAAATGACAACCCCATTTGGATCTTCTCACATTGAGGGTCAGTCCACCCAAAGACCCCCTTTCTTCAATGGATCTGACTACTCATACTGGAAGGCTAGGATGAGAATATTCATCCAAGCCCAAGACTATGAGATGTGGTCCATTGTAGTAAATGGGCCATACATCCCATCCATATACGTAGATGGTGTTAAGGTACCTAAACTTGAAATGGACTGGGATGAACATGACATGAGGAAGGCACAATTAAACTCTAAAGCAATGAATGTCTTCTATTGTGCCTTAGACCGTAATGAATTCAATAGGGTCTCTACTTGCAATTCTGCAAAAGAGATTTGGGACAGACTTGAAGTGACCCATGAGGGCACGAATCAAGTGAAAGAGTCCAAAATAAATATTTTGGTTCATAAATATGAACTATTTAAAATGGACTCTAACGAAACAATTACATGCATGTTCACTAGGTTTACTGATATTGTCAATGGCCTAAAAAGCCTTGGCAAGAACTATACTAACAGTGAACTTGTCAGGAAAATCCTTCGGTGTCTACCAAGGTCGTGGGAAGCTAAAGTGACGGCAATCCAAGAAGCTAAAGACTTGAACAAGCTTCCACTTGAAGAGCTCCTTGGATCCCTTATGACGCATGAGCTTACCATGAAACAACACAACGAGGAAGAGTCCTCCCATAAGAAAAAGGTAATAGCTTTAAAATCTACTTCTTCTAACAAGAACTTGTCTTGCAGAAGAGCAGCAAGTACAAGAAGAAGAAGAAAGCCCTTGTCACCACCCTATCGGACTCCGACGCATCATCTTCATCATCGGATGAAGAACAAGAAGAGAAGGCCAATTTTTGTTTCATGGCCAACGAAAATGAGGTAACTTCCGATACGCACTATGATTTTTCATTTGATGAACTTTATGATGCATTTAATGAATTAATGGTAGAATATAAGGCTATAAATCTTAAGAATAAAGAACTGAAAATAACTAATCAATCATACCTACATAAATACGATAAATTAGTTAAGGATAAGGATTTAATCACCAAAGAAAATATAGAACTTAAAACAAGCAACCAACTTTTAACTCAAAAGACCAACACCTTAACTAAAGAAAATGAAAAACTAACTAAGGAATTTTCAGAACTTAAAAAATATAAACAACCTTAGATAAGGATCTTACTAAGAACTTAATGATCTAAAAGCCCGAAAATAAGACACTAACTAAAGAACTTAACAAATACAAACCCTTAGTTGAAAGATTTACCTTAGTTCTGAAAAATTAAACATGATTACTAAATAGTCAACGTGCAGTGTTTAATAAAGCCGGTTTAGGATATAAACCAAGGATAAAGCAAAACATTCTTAGTAACTTCTTTGTTAAAGCTGGGGAAACAAAAACTAAGAAAATAACCTGCATTTTGTTGTGGTCACAGTAGGCCATAAAGCAAATGTATGTAATTTAGGAAAAGTAAAACTAAAAGAAAATTAAAAGTATGGGCCGTTCCAAAAGGAACCAACTTGACTAACCATGAAGGACCCAAGAAAACTTGGGTACCTAAGATGACATGATTGCTTGTGTAGGAGTGTCTTGCAGCCAAGGTCAACAAAAATTGCTGGTATTTGGATAGTGGCTGCTCAAGGCACATGACGGGTGATAAAGGACCAATTTTTTCACCCTTGAAGCTAAGAAGGGAGGTGCGTGTACGTTGGAACAAACAGACCAAGGTCACATCATTGGTATTGGTAAAGTTCAAATCACCCCTTCTACTTTTATAGATAATGTTAGATATGTTGATGGTCTTAAGCATGAACTTGTTAAGCATTAGTCAATTATGTGACAAAGGATATGATGTTAATGTTTAAACCATCACTGTGCATTATAACGAATACTAATGATAATAGTTTAGTTTTATAAGGATGAGACGTGGAAATGTATATGTGGTAGATCTAGAAGACCTTACAAA